>NW_027206546.1:2297500-2492500 GCF_024711535.1 Dipodomys merriami | reverse complement strand
ACTGATATATATATATATATATGTTCAAGTTCTTTTTTCTTTTTCCTTCTTTCTTTCATTCTTTACTTCATTCCTTCGTTCCTTCTTTCCTCCCTCCCTCCCTTCCTCCCTCCCTCTCTCTCTCCCTTTCTTTGTTTCTTTCTCTCTTTCTTTGTTTCTTTCCTTATTTCTATCTTTCTTTCTTTCTCTCTATATCTTCTTTCTTTTTTTTTCATTCTGGTGCCTGTCAGGTCGTGGTGGTTTTGCTTAGTTTTTTCACTCAAGGCTAACATTCTACCACTTGAGACAAACCTCCACTTTCAGCATTTTGCTGATTAATTGCAGATAAGACAGTGATGGATTTTTCTGTCCAGGCTGAATTTGAACCAGGATCCTCAGATCTCAACTTCCTGAGTAGCTAAGATTACAATTTTTAGATACCAGCTCCCAGCTTATTATCTTCACTAGTAGACACCATGGGATTATTAAGAGGGCTAATTTACCTACAATATATAGAAGCATATTTTAATTCCAAAAGCATAGTATAGGGTTATTTCCTATCCTGTGATTTTTAAGCTTCTTCCACTTTGACTAAATGTTTACATGTTTCAATGAAAATATAGTTAACATATAGTGATACAGTGTTAAACTACTGTAAATTAATGTGCTATTTTAACTATGTTTTTGTATAGTTATATATAGACTGTGAATTAAGCAATTGCTAAGTATAGTTTGCATACATAATATATATTACATATGTATGAACACTCATATCTTCATTTGTCTCATGACATTTATTTTTTTCAATGAATTACCAAATTATATTGTAATTTAGAAAAATAAAAATTAACAAATAAGTATATATTTCAGTAAGCATAAAATATTTGATCCAAGTTCTAGAGTTTGAAACATTTTTAGTTATTCAGGAAACAGATCTGGAGGATCTGGCAGCCCAGGTAAAGACATCTTTAAGGCTCTATCTCTAAAATAACCATCACAAAGCTGATATGAAGCTATGGCTCAAATGGTAAACTGACAGCCTTTAACAAGATATGTACATGAACATGATGTCTAGTACATGAAACTGGCAAATTAAAAGTGAGAATTTGGTAGAAATTAATCACAATGCAACTACATGTTCTCTAATTTTTCTTTGATTTTATCCAGAAATATGGAAAAAAAATTAAAATCTATATTATGACTCAACTAAATGTTATCATAGGTTTAAACGTACTGGATTTAAAAAAAAATACTGGTTTTACTTGACTGTATTTTGAAGAGTATACAAAAAGAGGAGATCAAAATGGCCTAAGAATTTTAAACATCCCCTTTGAGTTCTAATATTTCTATATAATCTTGTTATGTGTAGCTAAATGGTTATGTCATTATTATCTACCATTTGTATTTTAAATTATAGTAACAATGTCCTGTTGGTTTTTAGGGGATTCCCTTGTTTAAAGACAAATTTTGATTTAAAAGTTCTTAATTCAAATGAAATTTTTATACAGTGTCTCATCTTAAATATGTTATCAATACCAACGGATGAAGAATTAAGTATAATCTATTTGTTGTTGTTGTTCAAGGCTGACACTTTATCACTTGAGCCACAGCTGGTTAATTGGAAATAAGAGTCTCATGGACTTTATTGCTGGCTTTTAACATAGATCCTCATATCCCAGACTCCTGAATATCTGGGATTACAGATATGATCCCACAAGTGCCTGGCTAAAGAGAATCATTTAAATAGGAAAATGTTATACAACACTAATATAAAATAACCTATATATATATATATGTATATGTATATATATAGAGAGAGAGAAAGAGAGAGAGAGATCTGTACATAGACATGTATAATACATACTCATAATGATGTGGATATGTATAAATACACATTTTCATAGATTTTACATAATGTTATACCCAGGAAACTGTCACAAATAATAAGATATTAAACAAAATTATACTCCTGCCATTCTTGAATGCTTCCTGATGTCCTTTAGAAGAAGCAATGTCTCTCTATTCTTGGCCTACCTTGAAAATTGATTAGTTTTCAGTTTCTAGAGTTTTATATACAAAATAATATAGTATATCACCTGTTTTTGGCATCTATAAGTTGGTAGCATAATTTGGTAAATCCACCGGATTGGTTGTGGTTTTGTATATTTTTATATGTTTACTTAGTTTAGCAATATTCTGCCAAGTTAACAGGTAAATTTTGTTTACCTTTCACTTGTTAATGAACATTTGAGTTAATTTAATTGTCTACTAAAAATAAAGCTTTCAG
Organism: Dipodomys merriami; assembly: GCF_024711535.1. Lineage (NCBI taxonomy): Eukaryota > Metazoa > Chordata > Mammalia > Rodentia > Heteromyidae > Dipodomys > Dipodomys merriami. The sequence continues at coordinate 2,490,234 of NW_027206546.1, read as the reverse complement.
TCAGCAATAAGAAAACAATTCAGTTAACATTAAGTCAATTTGCAATTAACTATTTGATTAGGAAAGATAAGGTTTTGCTATTTATTTGGTTTAAAACATTTTTGTCTCCACAGCTTTACAGAAATCTCTGTCGAAACACCCATGTACTACAAGCTAAGGGGAAGTTGAATGCAGAAATGACGAGCCTGACTCTTGGACTTATTACTGAATGCATCTCAACTCTACAAACATTTCACCTAACCAAAATTGATGTGCCAAAAATACATTATTTTAAGAGTTTCACCGTGTTTGTGTTCTATTTAGTATTTTCATCATATACCTTTTCAATTTTGTGGTTAACTTCATAGTCATACTTTGGACTTCAAGTATACATTAAATTTATTAGAGAAAATTTTAAATGGAGTATTACTAATTTTTTCAGACTTCCCTGTGGAAAGATGAAAAGAATAACTTTATACATATATATGTACATATATATGTATATATATGTACATATATATGTATATATATATGTACATATATACACATATATATATATATAATTTAGCAAAACAATTGTAATAGAGATAGAATCTTGGGAACTGATGGCACAACATTACCTCAGCAAACAGGAGGTCATGTAGTATATTTTAGGAAGTTCATAATTTTCTGGTACTTTCACTATGGAAGGTTATTCAAAATCAGACTTTGAAGACCAACATAAGACATCTTAAATGCAATAGAAATCTTTATAAGAAATAAAAGAAAAGTTGTAGATGAATGGATCAAGAAAATGTGGTATATATACACAATGGAATTATATGCCTCCATCACAAAGAATGACATTGCCCCATTTGTTAGGAAATGGAAAGACGTGAAAAGAAATTATATTAACTGAAGTAAGCCAAGCCCTAAGAAACATAGGTCCCATGGTTTCCCATATTTGCAATAACTAATATATGTCTGAGTGAAGCAGAAAAGGTCAGATAAGTTGATGTTCGGTGAAATGAACCCCAAGATAAGGAATAAAATGATTTTTCTTTCTTGCTATTGTTTCTAACATATTTATAAGATGATTTCTTTGTTGCTTTGTATGTCCCTCCCCACGGTATAATCCCTGTTTTCACTGTATTTGATGTTGGTATCATTTATGGAGGGTAAGGGAAAAAATTGTTTAACTAGGGATACAGGTGGACCCATTGCAACAATGAGATGTACAAGATATTATGTCGAAAAACGAACTTTACAACTTTCGCACAGGAGGAGGAGTACAGAGGGGAGGGGGTGTGGGGGGTAAATGGGCATTGATGGGAAGGGGAAACAAAGGAGGAGGCAACAATGCTTGATAAGCAATGTACTCATCACCTTGCTCATGTAATTGAAACCACTCTGTATGGTATTTTCACAATAATAAAAAAAAAGAAGTAAAAGAAAACTAGTACAAAAACAAGTAATCAGCAAATAGAACCAAGGTACCATGTCACTATGTACACATTTCAAAATTCTACTTCCATGTAGTCTCAATTATGAGAATCAGTCTTTTTCTTCTTTGACTTATAATTAAATGAACATCTTAATAAAGGTAACAATAATAAATACTTCTTAAAGAAATATCTTCTTGTAGGTAATTATTTTGCATTCTGTATTAATTCCTGGTTCTTTATTTTATGCCTTTACAAAGAGGAAAAAGTAGCAAAGAGAAAAAATAGTAATGGAATGATAATGGTGTGATACGAAAGGACAGAATTTCATAGGGGGAAAAAACCCACACAACCAAATATGACCAAAATTATGTTTTTCTTAGAGAAATAAATGTATCTAGAAATGATGGTATATAGACACACTGGGTTAATTATAATAATTTAATCAAGAAAGGTGGTGTACCACTGTCAAGTAAAGAAAAATGTTCATAAATATAGCTACACAGAGAGAGAGAGAGAGAGAGAGAGAGAGAGAGAGAGAGAGAGAGAGAGAGAGAGAGAGAGAGAGAGAGAGAGAGAGAGAGAGAGAGAGGGAAAGAGAGATCATGTATTTAAAATGGAATTAATGCCATCATTAGAGAAAGTGCAGCTAATGTATGCTGTTAATTTAGAGATTCAATACCAGGCAGATAGATGTAGGAATGCTAGAGAGATGTCAGAGAAAAAGAAAAAAAAACTTAATAAGGTAAAGGAGTTTCTGATTTGTAGGGGGAGATTAACGCAACATGATGTTTATAGCTGGCTAAGGGAATATGAAAATGATCCGAAAATAGCTGAAAGATGTAAATAACAAGTAGTAAAAGAATTCTGGAGGAGGAAGAAGAATAGAAGCAATGCAGTTTGAATGAAAAGTGGCAAAGTTATTTATGCCACATAAGGATTCACACACACACACACACACACACACACACACACACACACACACACACATGTTCCTGACTGAATTACTAAAGAGAAGCAGATCACCATCTTTCTCCTGAAACATTAAATGCCCTTCTGAATGTGGATTGCCCATACATTGGCAGGAAAACTGTGAATTTTTTTATTAAAATCAGGAAAAAATATTTATCTGTGAGGTTTTCTAATTCACTGTCTGCGTTTGAGTAGTACTCAATATTTTCTTCACTTTAGGAATGCAAAGATTTATTTTATGTTTTCTTTTTCTTATCTTTTGCATAAAATGTAATTGGGAATGACTTATTAGCAGAACTTAAAAAAAGAAGTCACACAGAAAAAGATATGCAAAGATATTGCTCCAAGAGGCAATGATTAATGATAGGTACTCACAAAATTCACAGATGGTAATTTTGCCTATAGAGACTTTACATGTGCATCTATATTTCTTGTAAGTACCTTTAACCACTTTGTGTAAATTATAATTTCAAAAATGTGAATTAAAAACCTTGCCTTTGTAACTTTTTCTTATAAATTATTTTTGTACATCTTTTAATAGTTTGCATCTTGAATACCACAAGGACCACAGATTAAATGCTGGTTCATAGATGTCACCATAGAGATGTCTCCTTAGTGGGAGAGGTCTTTAGGTTATTGGTTATTGTCCACATGTCCTTGAGAGGTTAATAAGATGCTAGACAATTCCTCTTCATGTCTTTGCCCCTTAGTATGCAAGGATATAGTTTCATAGTGTCATATGATTTTGCTACAGGGTGTTTCTCATGACATGCTAAAAGCTACAGGAACTTATCATGTACTGTATCCTCCAAAACTATGAGATAAAATAAACATTTTTAATTTATAATTTGATTATCTTGGACTTTTTTAAAGTAGTGATACAAAGCTAACTGTAAATAATTCCTGTAAAACTCTTTTCTCCCATTGTAATATTGAGTCCTATTTCAAGTATATTTCTTTTCTGTGATGTATGGATGCCCAGATAGATATCCTTTCCAGCAACTTATACCTTTAAGGCAAGCTGATACTGCACTACTGATTTTATATATTTTATGTATTTATTATATTGTCTGTCTACTCACAGAAGCATTTAAAATTATTTTCAATTGTGATCATTTGTGCTTGTTACTCATATTTTAGTATGAAGGCCTTGTGAGACACTTGGAAAAATTCCAAGATAAAATCTAGACAGTACATAATATCATCATTTTTTTTGCAATAACATGAGCAAAATTGCCCAACTTGAAGCAGTGATCTTCTGTTTCTTGAAAGAGAACTAAATGTAGTACTGATTTTTATTTTGAGAATCACTCAGAGAAGTTGTTTACCCTTTCACTTAGATTACACAGTAAAATCTCACTGCCTTCTCTTCTCCTTATCCTCAATGCTAACCCTGGTGTTGTCAAGTATGAGTCTGAATTTGACTACTTCTTAATCTTCCCAGTCTCCTGAATTATGACTCCACATGCTACATTCTCTTTTGAAGAATCCTACAAGCACTTATCCTTTTCTCACCTTATTTCAAAGTTACTTTGATTTCACTGAAGAAAAAACAAATTATTAATCAACCCATGGTTTCCAATTTCACACTACTGAATTTCCCTACCTACCATACCCTGAAAAATCTGAATGGATTAAATTTATTACTATTATTTGCACAAAAAGGTATCACTCTAATCATTTTCTCTTTCTCTACTACATTATTAGTTTTTCTTTCAGTGCTTACATATTTATGATTAACTGGACAATGTGCAATCAGCCAATCAACACTGGCAGGGCTGGGGTTCATCTAGGGATACAGCGCATGTGTTTCTGTAGAAGGCCCTGGGTTTGATCCACAGCAGCTCCCATCAACATAAATAGCCATACCAGTAACTCCTCTGATGTCGGCCTTTCTTTAGCATCATCTCCATGCTTCTCCCTTATTTTTTTCAGCAGTGACCCATGACTTGAATTTGAGTCGAAAGACATAAAATTTCTTCAGATCGTGAATATTGTTAATAAGTGACAAATTTTTAATTAAATTCGGAAAAATCAAATCATCCATGCCCCTTTGAATTATTTAGAACTCACAAGTTAGAATTAAATACATGAAAGTGGATGATTTTCAACAAATATAGAGAAAATCCTTTAAAATATCTTGCTCCTAAACACCTTTTTTTGCTGTACCCATTTAAAAGAGATAAATAGTTCAAGTCCTTAATAATCTGAACTAAATCTGTTGTGTTGTCATTCTCCTCATTTATCATCAAGTGAAATATTTTTATTGCTTAGATTACATTGTGTTCTGTCCTTTCAAAGTCCATGCACATTTTATTATTATCTTTCACATATTTTGTTACCTTAATGACAGCTATTTGCTCTCATCCTTTGATAAATGTGTTTACTATTTTACAAGGAGGGTATGATATTGATTACAGTCCTCATTTTATGTGCAAGTGTAAACAAAAGTACCTTCAGACCAAAGAGAGGAATATAAAACTAAATATATCGGTAACTTTGAACTTCTGATTTGGAGATGTGCTAGTTGCATTAGCACAATTCAGAGATATGACTCTTTCATTAATAAGACCTTGCTAGCTATAGGGAACAGAAACTAATTTGAGGAAAAATAATGAATAATTTAATAATTAGAAGTTTGCAGGACATTTATTATACAAATCGACTTGTATTTTATCAACCAAAAGTAGCCATGTAACATTAGACCACTGACTTTCTTGGCCAATTTATTAATTATTTCATTGAAACAATTTAGATAGGTTCTCAATCCATACAAAATAATATGTCCAGTAATGAATCTAAATTTGCATAAGAAATGTAAAAAACATAAAAAATACAACCTATAGTTACTAATTCCAAATATCTAAAAACTCTGATCAGTCCAAGTTATTATGTCTAGGTTGTAATTGTTTTAGAGTAGTCATATAAAAGATCAAGTTTAGTTTCTAATTTATATTTTAAGTAACTGTATGGAAAATTTGCACTCAGTGTGGAACATATTTTCTGTAATATACAAAAGCTATTTAGTTGATCATGGCTTATGTGAAAAAACAGTTTCACTTTTACTTGGGCAATAAAGAAAGATAATTTAGAGGAGTCAAGACCATTTGCACTATATAGCATATTATGATGCTTATTGAAATGTTTGGTTGTGAATGTATTTTTACCTAGAAGGATTATTATCACTTACATTTCAAAAAATATACTGTTGTGTAGATGAAACATCCAGTAGCACAATAGGTGATCTGTAATCAAGCTGCAGACCCTGCCTCACATTCAAACTTCCATAGCTAATTTAGAGCCATTAATCCTTGTCTTTCCATTATTTCCTTTCTCTCTTAAATTTGCAGTTTTTTATTTTATTTCATTTGAAATATCACTATGTTATGGAATGCCTTAGTGTCTAGAATAAGCTCAGAGACTACACTCCCTGTGAGGATACACCACAATCCCTTCATTCACCATATCTTGCCAAATACTCATTATAAGTGGAGATTAAGTACAGTGTTATAGTGAAAAAAACCACAATGCAGATTTCTACTTGAAAAAAACATGTTTGACTGTTGTGTGTGTGTGTGTGTGTGTGTGTGTGTGTGTGTGTGTGTGTGTGTGTGTATCCATTCAATTCATCTACTGAGGGAAATCTAGGAACTATGCAGTAAGTATAGTTGTACTGGTAGCTTTAGTGTGGCCTTGTTTGTGATCATTTGGGTCAATGCCTAAAAGTGGGATTGCTGGGTCATAAGGGAACTCTCTGTGTAATATTTTGAGGAATCTCTATAATACTTTCCAGAATGGCTGAAAAAGTTTACACTCCCACCAACAAGGTGGTAGGGTTCCATTTTGGCCACATCCACTCCAGCATCTGTTATTAGATTTCTTGATTATAGTCATTTTAACTGGGATTAGGTGGAATCTCAATGTTGTTTTGATTTGGATTTCTTTTTGGCTAGAGAAGTTGAACATTTCTTCATGTGTATATTGGCCATTCTTATTTCCTCTTCAGAGAAATCTCTCTGTAAGTCTTTACCCAACTCTCTCCACAACTCTTCAATTTAGTATTAGAATGCCTAGCTAGAGCAATAAGGAAAGATGCAAACATAAAGGGGATCCAAATAGGGAAAGAGGAAACAAAATTCTCCCTCTTTGCAGATGACATGATCTTGTATTTAAAGAACCCCATGGATTCCCCTCCCAAGTTACTTGAACTGATCCAAAACTTTGGCAAATAGCAGGGTATAAAATTAACCCTCAAAAATTAGTATCTTTTCTTTTTGCCAATAATGAGAAGAACGTGGCTGAAATCAGGAAAACAACTCCTTTTGTAATAACTCTACTAAAAATAAAACACCTAGGAGTTAACTAAAGTGAAGGACCTCCATGATGAAAACTTTAAATATGTGAAAAAGGAAACTAAAGCAGAACTAAGGAAGTAGAAAAACCTCTCATGATCCTGGATTGGGAGGATTCACATTGTGAAAATGATAATACTGCAAAAGGCTATCCATAAATTCAATGTAATACCTATCAATATCCCACCATCATTTTTCTTTTCTTTTTTTTTAAAGTATTTTTTATTGTAAAGGTACAGTAAAGAAGGGTTACAGTTACATGAGTAAGGTAATGACATTTCCTTTTGAGCATTGTTACGCCCTCCTTTGTTTTTCCCCTACAATTCCTTCCCTCCCCACCTCCCGAACTCCCCACCACCACCACCTCCAAGTTGTAAAGTTCGTTTTCAACATAGTGTCTTGTACATCTCATTGTTACAATGGGTCAACCTGTATCCTTATTTCAGCGTTTTGTTATTTCCCTTCCCCTCCCCAAATTAAAAAAAATGTATATACAAGATACAGGGCACCAGAATCAAATACAGTGACAAGAGGGGTTATACCATGGGGGAAGAACATACAAAAGAAACAAAAAATTTCATAGTACATTAAAATAACAGCAGGAGAGAAAAAACCTCTTGTGTCCCTATCTTGGGGTTCATTCTTCCACCCCTCATTTTTCAATGAAATAGAAGAAGCGATCCAAAAATTCATATGAATTTACATTTTTTTTTAATTTTTGTCCTTCGTGGGCCTTGAACTCTGGGTTGGGCACTGTCCCTAAGCTCCTCAGCTCAAAGAGAGCACTCTACCTGTTGAGCCACAACACCACTTCTGGTTTTCTAGTAGTTTTTATTGGACATCAGAGTTGCATGGACTTTTCTGCCCTGGCTCGCTTTGAACCGTGATCCTCAGATCTCAGCCTCCTGAGTAGTTAGGATTACAGGCGTGAGCCACTGGCACCCAGCTTTGAATTTACATTTATAAAGTGAAAAATTGTAAAAATCTGATGATTATTCCATTATGCTGTATAATACAAATGATGTCCTTAAAAATGTTTTTAATTGTAAAGTAATAGTTATCCATGAGTGTTTACCATTTTGTAATAAACTATTTTTGTAAAAAAAAAAAACAAAACTTTAAGAACTCAATAAAGCAAATGTTGTTGGTTTGATTGCTTATTGTACCAATCAAATATGCACCTTGGAAAAGAAGGAATATAACATAGCAAGAAGCAATATCATGTACTGGTTGAAGAGATTGTTAATTCTCTTATTTTATTTTATTTTTCTATGAACATCTAGGGCTGAGAAGATGGCTCAGTGGTAGAGCGATTGCCTTGCATGCCTGAGGCCCTGGGTTCGATTCCTCAGCACCACATAAACAAAAAGAAAAAAACCGAGATTGACGCTGTGGCTCAAGTGGTAGAGCGCTAGCCTTGAGCTAAAGTGCTGAGGGATAGCACCCAGGCCCAGAGTTCAGGCCTCACGACCATACTCCCCCCAAAAATAAAAAAATTTAAAAAAAAACATGTAAAGAAAAAAAATAGCATCAGCTATAGTTGTTTTGACCAGGACACTTTAATATGAAAGATGTTTTGACGAAACTCTTTCAATCATGTAAAATACCACATTTTTTACGCCAGAAATCAGTGCATCAGCAATGTCTTAAGAGCAATGTTTAAGAGAAAAATGCTTTCTGAATTTTAATTAAAAAGTGTTACAAAATAGAATTGTAATACAAATGGGTAAGGGACCTAAAATTTCAGGAATATGTAGAAAAATACCTATGTATTAAGTTTTTAAAAATATAAGTATATATAAGTTGTAAAAAATATGTGTTTATGTCTGTAGATAAATGAAAGATAAATATCAATAGCTATAGAAAACCCCAAATTATTGACATAACACCAAAGAGCATCTATTCATCAGAAATCCTTTATGAGCAATGGCTTGCTTTTGTACTGTCCAGGGATGAAATGGGATTTAGCCTGTATCCACCAGTTTTCTTTGACTCCAATCAACTTTCAGGTCTGCCTGGACATAAATGTTCATGAGATGTCTTCATTGATGGGGAGATGAATGTGATGGCACTCATTGTGGTTCTAGCCATGAGAGAAGACTCAAATAGGTCCATCATGAATCAGGTAATTCTCAGGACAGGAAGTGAGACGTTATCTTAAAGTATGGAACCAAACCAGATACCCATCAGTAGATGAATGGATAAAGAAAATGTGGTTTATATACTCAATGGAATTCTATGAATCCATCAGAAAGAATGACATTGCCCCATTTGTTAGGAAATGGAAATACTTGGACAAAATGTATTAAGTGAAGTAAGCAAGGCCCTAAGAAACATAGGTCCCCATGGCTTCCCTTATATACAATAACTAGTATCTGTCAGACAAGCAGAAACGGTCAGATAAGTTAATGTTAGGTGAAATGAACCCCAAGATAAGGACTCAAATGGTTTTTCTTTCTTGCAATTGTTTCTAACTTATTCATCAGATGATTTTTGTGTTGCTTTGTATTTCCCTCCCCCAAGGTACAACCCCTGTTTTCACTGTATTTGATGTTGGTATAATTTGTGGAGGAGAAGGGAAAAAACAAATTGTTTAGAAAGGGACACAGGTGGACCCATTGTAACAATGCGATGTACAAGACGTTATGTCGAAAAATGAACTTTACAACTTTGGCAGGGGGGAGAGGCTGGGAGGAAGGGGAGTAGGGAGGGAAGGAGGGCGCGGGGCCCGGGGGAGGGCGTGGGGACAGGGGAGGAGATGGGAAGGGATGGGAAGGGGAAACAAAAGAGGAGGCAACAATGCTTGATAAGAAATGTACTCATTACCTTGCTCATGTAATTGTAAACCCTCTGTACAGTATTTTCACAATAATAAAAAAGAAAAAGAGTCAATAAATGGACCTAAAACCTGAAAAAAATACTAATGAAAAAGAGGGCGAGTCATCCAGCATTGTCCCAGCCTAATGAGGCATTGAGTCAAAACATAAATCTCAGATGCTTAGAAAACGCCTTTATAAATCTAGCTTACTAGGCTACAGGTATGAAGGCATTTATTATTTAGAATTAGAAATGCTTGATTCAATAGATAAGCTATTTTCCCCAAAGTTATTTCAGTTTCTAGTTAGAAAATTAAAATACCTCATATGTAAAACAAGCAAATAAATGCTAGAAACACAGCTGAATTCCCTCAGTTTAATTATAAATTAGAAATTATTAATGAAGTAAAGGATAGGTATAAAAATACAGTCAATACGAAAATAAACAGAAAGCCAAGCACTCATGGCTCATGCCTATAATCCTAGCTGCTGAGCTCCTCAATCTGAGTATTGCTATTCACGGCCAGCCTGAGCAGGAAAGTCAGTGAGACTCTCCTCTCCAATAAACTACTCAGAAAAAAACCAGAAGTGGTAATGTGGCTCAAGTAGTAGAGCGCTAGCTTTGAGCACAAAGAAACTCAGGGAAATCACTGAGGCTCTGAGTTCTAATGGCAGGACTGGAAAGAAAGAAAGGAAGAAAGGAAGGAAGGAAGGAAGAGAGGAAGAGAGAGAGAGAGAAAGAGAGAGAGAGAGAGGGAGGGAGGGAGGGAGGGAAGGAAGGAAGGAAGCAAGGAAGGAAGCAAGGAAGAAAGGAAGGAAGGAAGCAAGGAAGGGAGGAAGGAAGACAGAAAGGGAGTTAGGGAGAGAAAAAAGGAAGGGATGGAGGGAGCAAGGAAGGCAGGAAGAAAGAAAGGAAGGAAAGAAGGAAGGAAGGAGGGAAAGAAGGAAGGAAGGAAAGGAGGAAAGGACAGAAAGGAAGGGAGGAGGGAGGAAGGAAGGAAGGAAAGAAGGAAGGAAGGAAGGAAGGAAGGAAGGAAGGAAAAAGGAGAGAGAAAATAAACAGAAACTAGCAGACAGGAAATTAATACCGATTTAATAGGCAAGACTCATTAAAATTGATGTATACTATTTTAACCAACTATTCGGATTTCAATTTAGTGGGTACAGTGTCCTATCTGCTATTCAATGTTACTGGCAATTCATAAAAATTACTGGAAAAAAGGGATCTAGAATAATTTTAGAGGTAGAGATAATCGTGGTGTAGGAAATTTGAATGGACACAACCGTAACAATTATCCACTGTGCTTTTCACCACAAAACCTCCAAATCGATCATCTCTGAAATAACCATTTTGCCATCACTTGAATGATTCAAATTTCTCTGTCCCACCCATGCGATGAAACTGAACAATCATTTTCAGTACAAATAAGAAAATAATTTCATGTCTTGTTTTGATTCCCTCTTGGTGATAAAGCAAAAAAGAACTAAACATAATTTGCCAGTTAAGTGGAAAGGAAATTACAAATTACTCTGCATTTATTTTGCTTCCTTTTTCAAATACTGTACCTTGACACTTTGATATTACTAATTTACAAACAATTTCCTTATTTCACTTGCATTCTTTTATAACATACTATCATGTATTAATTGTACAAGGGTGTTGAATTGTGATACTTTATATATGGATGCATATGCACGCCTTTATCTTGATACCTCGTCCTTCTCCCCATTTTACTTAAAACAATTTCAACAAGTTTCATTGTTTTGTTTTCATACATGTTGAAAGGTATTTTGAAAATATTTACCCTCTTTCATCTTCTCCTATCATTCACAATTGTACCTTCCCCTAAGCAAACTTATTTTATATTCTTATTATTCCTTTCATTTTTAATGCATATCAATTAAGGGATTTCATGTGGTATTTCATATGCACTTATACATTAATCTTGTCAATGTATCCACTCTATCATTCTCTCATTGTCCATCCTTTCCACTCTCCCATTATTTAACAGTTTCCAATAAGTATGCTACCTTCACACATATAATAAGGTAAAACAGTATCATTACTCACACTTGACTGTTCTTCCATTCACCTTTTTCCTCATTCCAGTACCATCCCATGTTTATATTCATCTTTTTTATAAATCCATATGTAGTAAGAATAAAAATTCAAGTATTTAAATAAAGTCAGAAATGAAAGTGCATCTGAATTACTACCCAATAAACTTGTGGAAAAACAGCTCTCAGCTGGGTGCCAGTGGCTCTTGACTATAATCTTAGCTATTAAGGAGGCTGAATTTTGATGATTGCAGTTGAAAGCCAACCCTGGAAGAAAACTCTGTGAAGCTCTAATCTCCAATGAATGCCAACAAGCCAGAAGTCAAGTGGTTAACTGCCAGCCTGAGCAAAAAATAAATCTCAAGGACAACACCTACGACAAAAATTCAAGCCCCAAGACCAGTACACACACACACACACACACACACACACACACACACACACACACACACACACAAATAGTGTGTGTGGGTACAGCCCAGAGGAACCCAGAAGGAAGTGCTACAGAGACAAGAGGCTCTTCTACTTATTGCCTTTCACCTTGTCCATTGCCTTCTTATATTGCTTCTTCATTTTTTTTCTCCAGAAACCTATGTATCTTCATGGTTCAATCAGTGAAGATACTCATGGAAATGTAGTGAAAACAAAAACACTGGTGAAATGGACTTTCAGCAAAAATGTGGGCTAGAAGGTGAGAATCTGCGGCATCTGTCTTTCTGTGTATGGTTTATTTTTGTTGGCATCATGAACTTTGGTTTCATTCATGTTTTTACAAGTAACAGGAATTTATTCTTCTTTATGGATGAGTAAAGTTCTCTTATGTATACCTTGTGTATTATATTTATCCTTGAACCCTCTGAAGGGCACTGCAATTTATACCATGGCTTAGCTATTATGCAAAGGCCTTCAATAAATATGGCAGGCAAGTACTTTGTGAATATCATGACTCTCTGTTTTCAGTGAAAAATCAAATTTCACAGTAATGCAATTGCTAGATCATCTGGAAGTTGCATATTTAGGGTTTTTATTTATTTATTTTTTCTTTTGGGTGCCATTCCTGGGGCTTGGATGATGTCCCTGAGATTTTTTTGCACCCAGCTAGCACTCTACCACTTAAGCCCTAGCTCTACTTTCAGCGTTTAGGTGCTTAATTATAGATAATGGATCAAGAAAATGTGATACACACACACACACACACACACACACACACACACACACACACACACACTCATGCACACGCACATATATTGGAATTCTAGGCCTCCATCAAAAAGAAGGACATTGCCCCATTTTTTAATTTGGAAAGACTTGGAAAAACATATATTAACTAAAGTAAGCCAGACTCAAAGAAACATAGGTCCCATGGGTTTTTCTTATCTGCAATAACCAGTATATTCCTAAAACAAGCAGAAGAGGTCAGAAGCTATGTACATATAACCATATAACCTGATGGTAAGTGAAATGAACCTCAAAATAGGGACACAAGTGGTGTTACCTTTGTTGGTGTTCTTCTTAATGTACTTATAGTGTACTATGTGATTTTTTTTGTTTCTTTTGTATGTTCCTCCCCCATGGTATAAACCCATTGTCACTGTATTTGATTCTGGTGCCCTGCATTGCGTATATACATTTTTTTTTCAAATTTGGGGAGAGGAAGGGAAATAACAAAATGCTGAAATAAAGATATAGGATGACCCATTGTAGCAATGAGATGTACAAGACACTATGTTGAAAACGAACTACAACTTTTTCGGGGGAGAGGGAAGAGTTAGTGAGGTGGGGAGGAAAGGAATGGTAGGGGAAATAAAAAGGAGGGTGAAAAATGCTCAATAGGAAATGGACTCATTACCTTGCTCAGGTAACTGTAACCCCTCTGTACAGTATCTTTACAATAAAATATATAATAATAAAACAAAGATTAAATAACTTTTTTGGGGGGTCCAGTTGTGGGGCCTGAACTCTGGGCCTGGACACTGTCCCTCAGCTCTTCAGCTCAAGGCTAGTGATCTACCACTTGAGCCACAGTGACACTTCCAGCTTTTTTCTTTTTGCTTATGTCGTACGGAGGAATCCAGCCCAGGGCTTCATGCATGCAAGGCAAGCACTCTACCACTGAGCCAACTTCCCAGCCCCAAATTAAATAATTTCTAATGAGAAAAAAAAGATTCCTGGCCCTGGCTTTGAACCTGACCCTTAGATCTTAGATCTTGAGTCCTAGGATTACAGGACTAACCCATTGATGTCTACCTGTATTTTTAGTTTGTTATAGGAATCTCCATGATACTTTTTTGGGGGGGGAAGTTCCGGTCATGGGGCCAGAACTCTGGGCCTGGGCGCTGTTCCTCAGCTTTTCAGCTTAAGAATAGAACGCTACCACGTGAGCCATAGCACCACTTCCAGCTTTTTTTTTTCTGCTTATGTGGTGCTGAGGAATCGAACCCAGGGCCTCATGCAGGCAAGGCAAGTGCTCTATCACTGAGCCACTATCCCAGCCCTCCATGATACTTTTAATAATGCTTTTAATAATATATGATTCTATCATCATTAATAATAGTTTCTCTTTTTCCTCAATCTTTCAACACTTCTTTTTTCTTATTCAAGGAAGGCTGCTACTCCAAGTAGTGAGTTTTTTCTATTTTCTTAAACATGGCTTGGGGGAAAATATCCTTTTAATTTAGTTGCCTTCTAGAGATGAGAAATCTAGTATAAATACCTGATCACTGTTGCATTAAAATTATGTGAACTCTCAAGTTGGAATTTTCCAACTGTGCTAATTGTTCTATATGAGCATGATTCTGAGAAGGAAAAATAATTCTATTTTTTAGTTTTAATAATTTTATGCTATCTATGAAATGCATTCTGCTTTGCACTACCACATCTATTAAGAAATAGAAATTGGATCAAAGAAAGTCATTAGGATAATATCAGAATCAAATTAAAATTTACTTCTGTTAGATATGAAGTTTCTGCTTAGATGGATATTAATCAGGCAGCAGTATTCTAACTAGTGAAAACCATGCATTTATTTTTCTCTCATATGTGGCCCTTGAAATTATTAATCTTGCAAACATACTGTCATATAACTCATCTGAGTTACTAGAGTTTAAATAGTGAAAGGTACAGAAGAACTAAATGGCACTTTATAGTTGTTGTGTTGCTATGGTATGTCATCATTCTGTGTGTGTGTGTGTGTGTGTGTGTGTGTGTGTGTGTGTGTGTGTGTGTGTGTGTGTGTACGCTGATTGTGAGTCTCAAACTCAGTGCCTAAGTGCTCTTCCTTAGCATTTCACTCAAGTCTGGTGCTCTACGAGTTCAACCACATTTCTCACTCAGTTTGCTGCTTAATTAGAGTTGAGTCTCCTGGGACTTTCCTGTCCGGGCTGGCTTTGAAATTCCTAAGTAACTAAGATTAGAATTATGAGCGATTAAAACCTGACTCACAAAAAATTATTTGTACCTAGAAAAGTGTTAAAAGGGTTAATACATACACAGTATCTGTGGAAGCATATTCTGCCACGCCTACTCCGGTGGAGTCTGCTTAGCATGGAAAACCTGCTTTCAGACCTGAGAATGGGGCTTCACAGAGACCTATCTCTGAGAATGGGACTTCACCGAAGTCTACCTCAGAGAATGGGGCTTCAAAGAGACCTATCTCTGAGAATGGGACTTCACCGAAGTCTACCTCAGAGAATGGGGCTTCAAAGAGGCCTACCTCCTGGAAAGGCTGGCAAGCCCCTGGGAAAGATGTATCTCTGTTCTTGTTTTTCTTTTCTTCACTGTATAGGAGTGCCTATTAATCTTTTACTGTTCCTGCTGCTCATTGTCCTTACTCATGCTCAATGTTCCCTTATTCAAGGCTCTTTCTTAAGAGTGTTGACGACTCCAACATCTGATGAGTGTCTTAAAAATATGACTAATTCACCAGTTAAGTGCTACCCTGAAAACCCCTCTTATGGAGGCTAGTAGACAAGTCATAAGTAAATATAAAAATATTGGGGGTTTCATGACGTCACTTCAGCAGAAGGAATTGTTTGTAAGAGATTTACAAGAAGCTGTAGGCTTGGCTAGAGCAGAAAGAGTGTATGGCTACTGGGGACTTTCCTTTAATCCTAAAAACATATACAATAGATTCACATAGATATCCTGTAGATAAGAAATATGTAGTGGGATATTTAGACTAAAAGCTAAATAAGATTCCTAAAATGTTGGTAGATAATAGATGACAATGGCTTATCAGAGGAAAATGGTGGGATCCTCCATTATCTAGAGGACCCCAGAGACTTCCCCTAAATCCACAGCCTTTTACAGGTGTGTATGATAAGGATGGCAATTGCTGGGAAAACTACTTAGGAGAAAGAACTTCCTGTTACTCTCTTTCATTTACTAAGATACTTGCTAGATCTAGGCCTCGTTGATGCTTAATATTAAAGAAGGAACAAGAAAGATCTTATGGGACACTTAAGGCCTCTATAGAAAAAAGTAAATGATTATGTGAAAGGGTTACAGAAAAGACACTATGACCTTAAATTTGATATATGGCCAGATTTAACTAAGTATACTGAATATCATGATTTTTGGCCACAAATTGGGAACCCTCTAGGCAAAATTGCTTAGAAGAGATTTAAAACGTATAAAGTACAAAACTATACAAAAGTAACTATGAAGTACTAGAGTTCAAGCCTTTCTATTCAGCACCTTGCCCATATGTTCTGGTTAATGGTTAATTGGTGATAAACATCGAAACCCATTGAATATCTTAAAAATAGAGGTAAAGCCAAAAACAAATGCCTATGGTCATAGCTCGTCATTAAAAAAAAAAAAAAAAAAAAAAAAAAAAAAAAAAAAAAAAACAAGATCAGGCGACCAGCTGGTGACCACCCAAGAACGAAGCCCTGCAGCAAGATTGTGTAAACTTTTGCCCTTTCTCATGGAAACTTTTGCTATAAAAGCTTGCTATCCTCTGCATTAAATCGCACTCAGCATCCACTCCTCTTGTGTTTGAGTTGGCTGTTTGCCATCTCCTCACCTATTCCAGTTCATCTACATGGTGTCCTCTGTTGTCCCGACAGAGCCAGTCCGCAGCAATATTCATATTAAATATCATAAGTAGTAGTTTTCTCCATATATTTTTCATTTACTAAGTAGTATGTTTTTTTTGTTAAAATCTAGGTAAATAGAAACCATCCTGTAATCTTTATCTTATTGATCAGCTTCATAGAATTATGAAATGATTATCATGGGAGTCAAATGATAGTCTTAGCATGCTTAGAGGTAATTTAGAGTTATATGAATCTGTAATATACTCAAGGGATTTGTGCAAACTAAAAAGAAACTATACAAAAATATGTAAGCATATTTAGGAAGGTGCTAATGATTCTGATTTTACCTTTAGATCTATGACCTTCCCTCCTTTTCCTTCTTAACAGTAATTCTTACAGCAAGATTATTAGGCTCAGTGCTGGAAGCGACACTCTCAATACTTCCCATGGACTCAGTAGAGCTTAATTTGTGAATTTCAGTGGTAGTAGTACCTTATATGACAAAAATATTAGTTGCTAAATTGATCCCTAGTGCATTGCAATGTTGCTACCTTTTCAAACTATGCACAGGAAGCCACATTAGTTATTCAGAGTAATTTTTTCTCAAATCAATGACCATGAGACCCAAAAAAGTTCTGTGTCAAGCCACAGTACCACTCAGCATAAGATCTATACACTATCTCTATTCACACCTGTTGACTGAGCATCTGACAGAAATGACATTTCAGCTCTCATAGTATAAATGACACAAAAAGAAATTTCTTGCAGGGTGTAATCATTATCTTGAAAACAGCAATAGTAAAATGAGTGATTGTCGCCTGGTATTGTGGTACATACCTTTAATCCCTGTTACTCAGGTGGTAAGGTTTTAGTTTAAAACTCTGAGGCCACCTGGGCCAAAAAAAATCATGAAATGGTGGCTGAGTCTTGTAATCAGAAGACAGAAATTAGGAATATCCCAGTTTGAGACCAAGTAGAGAAACAGTGACACTTTTCATTTCAACCTATGTAATGAGAATTGTGGCATTCTAGCTATGCAAAGGGAATGCATAGCAATTTTCTCCAGTTTCATTATTTTTCCTATGGAGTTACTGTAAATTTAAAAACATTAACATCTTGGAACTGTGAGTAAATTGCTTTGGTTTCTATTGTTACAGAGAGTAATGGATATACACTAAACTATTCAGGAGGCTGAGATCTGAGGATCACGGTTCAAAGCCAGCTTGGGCAGGAAAAGCCGTGAAACCCTTATCTCTAATTAACCACCAGAAAACCGGAAGTGGTGTTGTAGAGCACTAACCTTGAGCTGAAGAGCTGAGGGACAGCACTCGGGCCCAGAGTTCAAGCCTCATGAGAGAGAGAGAGAGAGAGAGATAGATAGATAGAGAGAGAGAGAGAGAGAGAGAGAGAGAGAGAGAGAGAGAGAGAGAGAGAGACAGAGAGAGAGACAGAGAGAGAGAGACAGAGAGAGAGACAGAGAGAGAGACAGAGAGAGAGAGAGAGACAGAGACAGAGACAGAGACAGAGACAGAGACAGAGAGACAGAGAGACAGAGACAGAGAGACAGAGAGACAGAGAGACAGAGAGACAGAGAGACAGAGAGAGACAGAGAGAGAGACAGAGAGAGAGATTCGAAGAAGAGAGGAAGAGAGGGAGGAAGGAAGGGAGGGAGAGGGAGGAAGGAAGGAAAGAGAGAGAGAGAGAGAGAGAGAGAGAGAGAGAGAGAGAGAGAGAGAGAGAGAGAGAGAGAGAGAGAGAGAGAGAGAGAGAGAGAGAGAGAGCATTCTGGAATTGTGGCTCAAAGGACACCTGACATTAAATTCAGTTCCCAGCAATACACATAAATACACACACACACAAACACACACACACACACACACAGAGACAGAGAGAGAGAGAGAGAGAGAGAGAGAGAGAGAGAGAGAGAGAGAGAGAGATTTACAAGAAAATCCTAATAAAAATCCAACTCCAAAACCAACCCCATTTCAACAGAAAAGGCTTATTGAGGCAGCATGTATGTGTTATTCAAGGTACAACAAAAAGGGAGAATAGGATTAGGGTCCAGACTGGATGACCCAGGCAAACAGCAAGATTGTGTCTCAAAATTATCAGAATAAAAACTGGAGTCATGCTCAAGAAGTCAAACACCCACCTAGCAACTGCAAAGCCTCAACTTTAGAACTCTGGTTCTACCAATTAACAATGTTAAACTAGTCCTGTTTAAATTCTACAGTGAGATTCACATTGTTTCCCCTCAGGTTAAAACAATGGAAATTAAAGAAAAATGGAAGATGGTAGAAATTGTCACACCTATGCCTCATTGGTTTTACAACACTAGCTATTACAAAGCTAAATTTTCTAGGGACAGCTACTGGGCATTTAGAATTTCCATATGATATCATCTGACTAATGGCCAGGTATGCACGGACATATCCATCTGCTTTTTTAAAGTTATTATTGTTTCATTCAATGGTTTCTTGGCCTGACAGCTTCATTGTTTCCTTTCTGTACTCCTTTTTTTTTTGTCTGTCATGGGGCTTGAACTCTGGGCCTGGGCGCTTTCTCTGCACTCTTCAGCTCAAGGCAAGTTCTCTACCACTTGAGCCACAGCGCCACTTCCTTTGTACTCTTTTCTTAATATGAATCACAGACCAGAGATGCATTGCCAATATTCAACCAACATGTTGCTAGAGTTCTTAATCATTATTAGATTGTTTCTAATACTAGTAGAGAGAACAGCAGAGCCAATGCCAACACAATTATCATAAATTAATTGTTCTTCAGCTTATCTCTGCAGGATCCTTCAATACCTTAGTGTGTATTCACTACTCTCTGTAACAAAAGAAACCAGAGCAATTTACTCACAGTTCCAAGATGTTAATATGTTTTTAAATTTGCAGTAACTCCATAGGAAAAATAATGAAACTGGAGAAAATTGCTATTTTGATTTCAAAGAGTATCAAAGGATTTAGTGTTTTTTTGAAAACATACAATGGTGTTGAAAAAGTCTATTAAAATAGCAGCAGGTTATAGAGCTAATATTTTATAGAATTATTATTTAAGTTACGAAGAAAGAAAACACCAATAGGGTATCTATTATACTTGAGGCATTCTAAAATTGAAAATATAGCCAAAATATTAATTTTCACCAAAGCTAGCCTTATTATTCCTTTGTCACTTACTGCATTGGTGTGTAATTGTATTTTTGTGGAAGAAAAAGAATGACTGCTCATATGGCAGGGGATTGAAAAAATTAGAATTGGGATTTAACCTACTGATAATGCTACTAAATGTGCTTGAATATTAAGATTAATTTGTAAGACATTTTTGCAAAATTTCAATCAGAAAATAATACAAAACCATTTATACAATTCCTTTCAACACATTTAATCAACAAAACTGCTCTCATGGAGGGCACTTTTAACTAGGCATCTGCCTGTGAATATAATATATATATATATATTATATATAGATTATAATATATATATATATGTTTATATAAACAAAGAGACATGGCTGAATAGAAAACATTTTCCCCCTTTATTCTTATGTGTCTGTTTCTGTGTCAGTCCTGGGGCTTAAACTTCAGGCCTGGGAGCTGTCCCTGAGTTTTTGTGCTGAGGCTAATGTTCTACCACTTGAACCACATCTCCACTTCCAGCTATTTAGTAAGTGTCTCAGAGACTTCTCTGCCAGGGTTGGCTTCAAATCACGATTCTCAGATCACAACCTCCTGAGTAGCTAGGATTGCAGGTGTGAGCCATCAGCTTCCATTTCTTTTTTCCTTTACTTTTCTTATTTTATATGTGTGAGGACATGCAAACAAAACTGACAAAAGATTAAGATGAAAAAGCCAAATATATGTAGCCCCCAGGACCTCCTGGAGATGTAGCTCAAAGGACAATGAGATAATAGATATGTAGGGTAACAAGTGGGGAATAAAAAAGACTGCTAGGGTTCCTGGTTAGGTATATTTGAATATATATAATATGTGTATACATGCATATGTATATATACATATGTATATATACACTTATAGATGGACAAAAGATTAATGAAGTCATCTTTCTTTGTGATGATCAGGATTATCTATCTTGGAAGAGGGGATTTTTGACAACCTTCATTAAGCTTCTGATTTCAGTCCAATAAAGGTTTCCTTTGCATCTTTACATCTCATTTGGCTACAGATCAGCATAACAGGTATGTGAATTCTGATATTCTGTGGTGGCATGTGTGGATCTCAAGCACAATGCAATGTGCATATATTTAAAAACCTTTAATCTGCCCTGCTCACCCACTGGCTCAGTACCTTCCTATCACTCACAAAATGCTTGCTCCCAAATGGAAAGCCAGTGCAGTTTGTCAGAGGCTGAGTTGTGACCTTACAAAAGTGAAATTCTTCTGAAGAACCAATGAACTTTTGACAAATATCAGGAAGCAGATATATGTTTGGGCAGAAGAGTGCAATAAGCATACAAATAGAGAAAGGAAGGGTGAACAAATACAGCCATTAGATTCAATGTATATTATGTAAAAATTGAACTACATGATCCGAGTATAGGAATGGAAACTAGGAAAATGGGAGAGAATGACAGCAGAAGTGACTTTGAGCAAGATGCATTGTAGATATAACTTGACCTATGGAACTGTAACATCTTTGTATAATGATTTTTTTTGAGTATAGATCACTTTAGAAGTAGAACATAAACATTATGGAAACTTTCTGGTGGTGGCAAATGTTTGTATCCTAACTTGCCCACCACCCAACATTTATTAGCATCAATTTGTACAAGAACCTTTCACTGTGACATGTCAAAATACATGCACAATTTATGTGCACCAGCCTCCTATCACTGGTTCCCTCCCTCATCTCATTCTACCCTTTTCCCAAATCATTTCAATACATGCCATTGTTATTGGCTTTGTTTGTTCCTTTGTTTGGATGGGACTGGGATTTTGAGCTCAGTGCCTCACATTTTCTTGTGTGATTTGTTAAGCTGGTGCTCTACTAATTGAGCCACATCTCCAGATAAGTTTTGATAAGTTGTTTTGGAGATTGAAGCTCTCAGACTTTGAACCACAATCCTCAGATCTCAGCCTTCTGTGCAGGTAGATTACAGTTATGAGCCACAGGTGCCGGACAAAGCTTGTTTTCTTTACACTAACTGAGTTTTTAATTATTGGTTTTGAATAAGTGAGTGCTTAATGCCAAGGTGTCTCCATAGCATGAAAAGATCAATGTGTCTCATTAATATTATGTTCTGGTCCCTAGGACATGAGTATTAGCACTTTTCTTGTTCATTGTCATTCCTGTCCCAGTTTTTATGGGATAACTTGTCTTTTTCATGTTATTCCATGAAGAATTTCAATAGAAAGAAGTTGTATTTCAATGGGAAAACTAGTGACCTCTTTGTTTTAAAAGGAGTTCATAGAAAACATTCAATGAGACTCTTGGAAACAACCTTGTTGATTGACATAGAATAGATGCATTAGAAAAAGAAAATGAAGAATATAGTCAAGACAGTAGATGTTCTGGTAAAAGATTAGCATGTACGTAAGGTTTGAAGTTCTTATTGCTTCCAGGTAGTGGCTATCAACAGAATGTTAAAATAAAATAAAACTCATGAAGCTGGTTTGATATTTTTAGCAAAAACAATTTTGAATTTTTCTTTGGTTTCCGTTTAATTCATCATTCATTGAAGCATATCCATTTAAATTTATTAATATCAATCAAATATTTCTTCCTTGAAATTTATCTATTTATCTCCACCACTGTACAGATACTCTTGTTTGAAATAATTTAGCTTCTATATATTATGCTGTGTAAAAATATTTCCTGTAAATTCTGGCCTTTTTATTCTAGATTTTAATGTGTACAATTCTTCACAAAGTTCTGTAAATTATTAAAACTTCTTGGTTAATTAAGTTGAATGATTATTTGAAAATATCTGTAGATCTTCATCTTTGAAGAGAGATTTTTAAATGACTGGCAATTAGATGAAACATCATGTATACCTTTAATAGAATGTATTAAATTTGGGATATATATCATGTTAAAGTCATAAAACTGTCATTTTGATAAGCTTTCTGTTGTATGCATTTGTTAATTGTTTCAGTATTACATTATGTCATTGCAGAAAGGAAAACAACAAAGCCCTAAAGACAACTTTTCAACATTTTCACAATTTTAATGTTTGTGACTATTAATAGTCAGTATTTCTTTACAGAATTTTCCACAGACACTTGAGTTATTAAAGAAATCCTCACCTTACCTCAGTAAAACGTTTGTCTCTGGTTGTCTTACTCTTCTTTCCTTTAGTATTAGGAACAGATGGAGAATCTAATAGTGGTTCAAATACATACGCAATGCTCACTAAAATGATGCCACACACACTTTATTCTTTCTGAAAATATAATGTGTAATGCAATAAATAAATGCAATCATTTCCATAAATATTTGACAATGTTTGTTCATGTTTTATAATTGTAGATTTATAAGTGGTATTACCAATGGAGTAAAGATGAACTACTTTTTCTTAATTGACTTTAAGTTGAGATATTTATCATATTTGTAAATGGTAGGTACCAAGTCAATAGGGTTGAAAGTCCAAAATATGATTTCTTGGTTCACTTGTTGGTGGAATGAATGAGTCCCTGTTGTTGGTATAGGTGTTGAGTGAAAAGCAGCACCTCTATTTTTGCTAACTACATTGTGTGTGCGTGTGTGTGTGTGTGTGTGTGTGTGTGTGTGTGTTGTTGTTGTTGTTTTATAAGTAGAATCATTGGGGAAACTAGGGCAGAAGATGAAATGAAAGTTAAGTACAACTTTCCATTGTTGTACTAATCTTCTGAGAAAAGGAAGAAAGATTTCTTTTGGCTTATAAGAGGCTTTTGCCCAAGATCTGTTTGGTTTCTTTTAGGCCTACAACTATGTTGAGGTAAGCAATGATTGTAATGACTATGGAAGAGAAGACTGATCACCTCGTGGCTGTCAGAAGGCAATGGAGTTACAGAAAGAGAAAAGAGAGACTTGCTATAACTCCCAAAGCCATGCTTTAAGGAGCCATTCTCTTTAAATAAATATACAACTCAAGATCCCATCAACTCCTAATATGCCATCAGGTTAAAATTGACAATTAATGCAACAATGATGTCAAAATGCCAGCTTTAAACATCGATGCATTGAGAATCAACTATTCAGCATTAGATGCTTTAGTGAGCACTTAAACTTCTAAACTATCACATATATATGGTCTAATCTGATTAAATTCCGTTCAGATACAATGTCAAGATATTACCCCAGAGAAATCACACCAAGAAAATTTTTTTTCTTAAAATGTCATTTTCTCCAAAGAAAGTCACAAACACCCTTTAAAAGTCACATTGGTAGTGAGAATCATCAAACTTAGATAACAATTATCCTAAGAGAAACAGAGCATAAAATTCACACAGAAATTAGAGAACAACTGAGTTTGACCACTTCATAAGCCATATCTACAATTCATTCAAGAGCTAACGTTCTCCTTTTATAGGCCTTAGGTTTTTCACCAAGAAAATTTTATAGCGTTGTTGAATTAATTAAATGAACCATGAGTTAAAGAAGTTAGTTCTGAGCAAATAGAATCGGTATGCAGATAACACTTAAGAATTTTGTCAGAAAAGAAAATAACATATATTTACATTCTGGTCATAATATCTTGATATTCAGAAAGAAAAAAAATGTGTGCAGCAGGTTTGTTAAAGTTAAGCTTATCTTTATAGTGTATGTTTTCCTACTCATAAATGCCACATTCTTAAATCTCAATTGAAATTCGTGACCAATTTGCTCTATATTTTCTATTTTTGTTGACTTTTTCTCTTTTTATGTAATTCTTACACTGAGGATTTATTCAGGAAAATAATTTTTAATGAGACTGTTAGCCCATATTAAAAATAAAAGAACATTGCTTTAGGTATTCTTTACCTTTGCTCTTGTAACTCTTATAATATAGGATCTTTCCACTTGGAAGTATTAATATGGCATGTTTTATGATTGGACTTTAAGTCTAACCTTTTAGTAGGCTTGGTACTGCTGTCTAGCAAGTACTAGTAAATAATATTTATCCTCAATTGCTATCTTTACAATTTATGAACTGTACTGTAAAATTTACAACTATTTTATACACGTTTTTATTATGAACAGTAAATTTACTTTATAGCAGGAAGTAAATGAAAAATGTTATGAAGATATAGTTATACTTATAAACTTTTGTTAACAACAGTCATAGTAATTGTACTGCTGAAGTATTTTATGCTCATTTCACCTCAACTTCACAAAGATATGTTTTAAATTAGAAATTCAGGTACCTACACAAATTACAGAGCATTGTCAATTCAAAATATATTCTATGCATTTCAGAAAATGTTGATAAATATTTTCTACTCAATATTATTTTCAAAATATCATAATACTAAAAAATGTCAATGCCTTATTTTCTCTTACCTGGTATTCCATACCAATACAATATGATCTCCATTATAATAACCAACTTTATGAAGATTAAAGGCTTTTGCAATTCAAACATGGCAAAATTGTCTTAAAGCAAAATCACACTAGCTTGCTTGTTCAGGATTTGAATAGTGGAATGAGAAATCTCTCTTATATTGCTATTGTGCGCTGGTCAGCTAAGAAGTAATTGCTTTTAATAAGACAAATTTGCTTTTACTTTAATAAGGTAATGAAATGAACCTGAAACATTTTCTTGGAAATCAAAGTCACTATCCCTGAAATGTCACCAGACAAATTTCATCATATAGGTTCAGCAAGCACATAATGAGAAAGTTGGGCTATGAGTTGATTGACAGTATTCTATTAGGAAGCCTTCTCACAAATTCATCCATAATTATCTGTGTTGTAAATCAATATCTATTTGACTTCTTCATATTTCTGTGCTGTTAACATGGAGAGGAAACCAAATCATATGTATTTCAAGGAGGAAAAAAAATGCAAAACATATGCAGATGTGTTAAGATGCCTAAAATGAGATTCTTGACCTATTTTTAGGTAATCTATCCAGTACTATAGTTGTTTGAAAAACTTATTAGCAACAAGCTTACATGTTTGCATAAACAGCATACACACATATATACATTCATATATATACATGTATATGTATATAATTTATATACATATATTATGGTGTCTAAAGAAAGGTTAATTCTATAGCACTAATATTGGTATAGTGCTGCCACCAAAACATGTTACTTATCAAACAAATGTTCAGTTCACCTTGATTAAATTATCACTTTATAAGTCAGGCACCAGTTGTTCACGCCTGTAAATCCTATCTATTCAGGAGGCTAATATCTGAGGTTGGCAGAAAGTCAGTGAGACTTTGCGCTCCTAACCATCAAAAAGCCAGAAATGGAGCTGTGCCTTAAGTAGTAGAGTGCTAGCCTTGAGCAACAAAGCTTAGGGACGACACCTAGGCCCCAAGTTCAAGCCCCAAGATATGCACATGCGTGTGCATGTGCATGCGCGCGTGCACACACACACACACACACACAGTTTGACTTGCTAAAAGTCAACTAATAGTTGAAAATATTCATATAGAAATTCTACAAATACATGAATTATGGTTTACAGAGATATTCACTGGGGTAGGAGTCTGAAATACGAATGTTAATAATAACAGGATAGCATTTGTGTGTTGAATATACCTAAATAAATGACAGTTAAATGAAAAAAATTAGGCATGCAATGCATCTAAATATTTCAATGCTATATTGTCTAGGTAGTATTTATTTGGGCTTTGGTACAAGTCATACATGCACTATGATATTTCCATTTCCCTCCTAGTTATACTTTCTCTAAAAGCAAGTTACTACTACATGAGTTGATTTTATTAGCAAGTTAGGAGCTTTCCCTTGGCAATTTGCAAAGTTCCAGTCTTGTGAACTGTTCTATAAAAATATGGCATTCTTATGAAAGAAAATTGTGAACAGAATATAATAAATCACTATAACAGTAAAGGCAGGACAAAAGTATATAATATAAGGCAATGCAAGTTTATATTTAGTATCAAGCCATTGACTCCCATTACAATTTGTGTCACTAATTTTCTTTTTTTCTTTTTTTCTTTTTTTCTTTTTTATTGTGAAAATACTATACAGAAGGGTTACAATTAAAAACTTGAAAAAGGAAATCAAAACAGAACTTAGAAAGTGGCAAAAACTCCCATGCTCCTGGATTGGAAAGATCAACATCGTGAAAATGGCAATACTTCCCAAGGCTATCTACAAATTCAATGGGATACCTGTCAAAATTCCAACCTCATTTTTCAAGGAAATCGAAGAGGCAATCCAAAAATTTACATGGAACAATAAAAGACCCCGAATAGCAAAAACGCTCCTCAATAGAAAGAACAGTGCTGGAGAAATATCAATACCAAATTTCAAACTCTACTATAAAGCCATAGTAATCAAAACAGCTTGGTACTGGCACAAGAACAGACCTCAGGACCAATGAAATAGAATTGAAAACCCAGAAATCTTATTCTGCCTGACTCAGGATGCCTTTGGGATTTAAAAAGTTGTGCCTTATTTTTTGAATTCACATCTTGAGATGCAAATAACCTCTTCTATTTTTGGCTGCCTCGAAACTAAATATATTTCTCCCTCATTCATCTATCCATTAAGTGTATAATCCAATTATTTCCTTGCTGTATATATTTCATATCAACTATTATACATATATGCAACAGTAGCAGAAATGGTTCGTGTATATTAAGGATTGATTCCCAGGAAAATTTATCAAGCAGCTCCTTCAAACCTGATTGCACATAATTTTGTCTTATCTTCCTAATGTCAATTTTTTGAAGATAATTTAACTGGAATGAGAAGTTTTGTCGGAGAAAAACCCTGCTAGAAAGGTTGAAAGCTGGTGCTAGTGACTCACGCTTATAATCATAGCTACTCTGGAGGCTAGGAACAGAGAATCATGATTCCAAGTCAGTCTAATCAGAAACTCTTATCTTCAATTAACCAGCAAAGAAGCCAGTAGAGCTGTGGTTCAAGTGGTAGACTACATTTTCCAAAATATTTTTTTTTACCTTCCTTGTATGGCTTTATTGGCTATAAGTATATAGTTCAAAAGTAACAGATACAATTGGAGTTCTTTTTGGTTTCTGAAGGGAGTGAAAATAAATAATCTGTAAGATACCTTGTCAACCATCTGTACTTATAATGTAAAATCTGATATCATGATAACATTTCAGCAAAAATGAGGTAATAATATTTAGTCCTAATTAATGGGAATTTTCATGACAATATCTGTTGTTCATATAAAATCTATAGAAAGGTATAAGATTTTATTTTCCAGAATTAATTGCTCCTAAAAAATGAAAAAGATGGCACCAAAATGGGTTATACTCACGAGTTGACATTGACTTTAAATTGTACGTTACTTAAACATAATAAAAATGAAAAAATACATAAAGCAATTTATGTTATATATAATCATAAATTACAAAAATGGAAAATGCTAAATAACAGACTCTCAAAACACGATGGTTTACCCTCAGAAACAAGTTGGAAAGCAATCTCTAGACAGTCAGGAGTGTTTTCACCCCCCTCATTTCAATTGCATTATTTAGCGGCTTGATTCCTATTAACAAAAGGGACACTCACACAGCACGGGTTTAGGCCAGGCCACGTTCACATGCTTTGATTCTCACGTCCAGCACCCATGGCAGGGTGTTGGGGTAGGATATGGAGGGGAATCCATGGCACTGGGGTGCTGACCGATGTGTGGGATACCTCTCTACTCAGCCCCTAAATCCAATAGCTAGAATGGGATCTTTTGGACAATCCCACTGGTATTTAGCCCAACCACGTTGTGCTGCTCAACCTCCAGATGAGGGCCATCCCAGGTCTGAGAGGAGCCCTGGAAATGTGAAGTCTCTGTTGGTGGAGAGCTAGTGAGCCCCATCAAGAAGGCAGATAGCAGCCAAGATTACAAATGCAAGAATGGCCTCTGTCTTCTGAAGCCTCAGAGGTCAGGAAGGAGACCTCTCTAAAGGCATAACAGATTTGGAGCCATGTCACCAATGAGCCATCATATGTATCACTGGCTGGCTGTTGTTTTAATAAAGAAAAAGAAAAGAACCAAAGATATCTAATTGGCGCAAACCACTCTCTCCACCCACCTCAGGGCAGCTGATAACTTTGTGTTTGAACCACAGTGATTGTGTTTGAGAAACACTTGATTTATGGATCAGTAGCAACAGAGACATAGGTACAAAGTACTAGGCTGCTGTGAGGGAGTGTATGGGAGCAGAGGCATGGAGCACAAGGAAAACTCATAGCCTGTGTCCAGTATCTCTCTTCCCCCCTCTCACACACCCACATACACACACACGTTTGCATGCATAGCACATTTTCACACCCCAGAACACAAGACTGACTTCCACTTCTCTCTGCCCAGTCTGCATCTTGGTGCCAGCGTTCAGGGCAGCAGGCCATTGGACCTAGAGAAAAATCCCAGCATTCCTTTGACCTCACCCCCAAAATAAAGCCACTCCTGCCTCTGGGAACAACTGGCACTCTGGCTCCCACTTCACTTTCTTTTTCGTATTTAAAATTCTACTATGGGAACGGTATGATGGATATCCAGAGATCAAACAGCCCCAACTTTTGAGCCAGGCTCTGCTGAGATGGTGTTGATTGAGACAAGAATTTGCAGCAAAGATTTTCCTGTGATATGGAGTTTTTTCTGCAAGGTTTACTGCTGTTCTTGCCATGTACATAAATACAGTCTTTTCCAAGGTTCTGCCTGAATTTACTTTTTAATGCCGTTGTTGGGACTTAGAGATGAGCAGAGCCAGATGAGAACTATAAACAATTATTAGACTGCCTTTACAAAAAAAGAAAATGTGCATTACAGTATAAGCAAATCAGCAAATGTACTTTAAAATTGGAGAAGGAAAAACTTTCTAATGAGGTTTCCACTGGCCCTTCACTTGTATACTCATTATAGAAACTATATCATTTAATCTTTAATTCTTAGTAGCATATGTTAGCTCCCTAGACGGTTTATTTATACATATACATGTATGCATGCAATGAACTTCAGTTTCACAAGAGAGTGGTGTTGATTCATATCCTCAATTTTTTATAGTTTCTTGAGGAAACTACATATATTTCCATGAAATGACATTCTCATGAATTGTGTATAAGTGTTCGATTTACTTCATTTTGTTAGTATTTCTTATTTGTGCTCTTGATGATAGACATTGTCACTGGAATGTGATAAAATTCAACCTCTTTTGGCTTTACGTTTCCTTTGTGCCAAGGATGTTGAACACCTATTTTTGTTTTTGTTTTTTTTTTTTTTGTTTTTTTGTTTTGGTCGGTCGTGGGGTTTGAACTCTGGGCCTGGGCGCTGTCCCTCAGCTCTTCAGCTCAAGAAGAGTGCTCTACCACTTGAGCCACAGTGCCACTTCCGGTTTTCTGGTGGTTTATTGGAGATAGGAGTCTCACGGTCTCTCCTGCCCGGGCTGGCTTTGAATCGCGATCCTCAGATCTCAGCCTCCTGAGTAGCTAAGATTACAGGCGTGAGCCACCAGCGCCCGGCTGAACACCAGCCCCTTTTATTTCTTGATTTGAGGAGCATCTTTACCTTTGCTTGAGGTATGGGCTTTGTCTAGAGGAGGAAGAAGATACAGGATGGTGTGTTGTTTCTAAGCTCCATTTTAGCCCATGGCTCAGAGATGAGCCCTTTCACAACCTATTCTCATGATAGTGAAAGGAGGGCATGGAACTTTCATACAAAGATAGAGTTGATGACTCCTTTTTATCCCTTAATTCCTCCTTAGATGTTATCCTTAGTACCTATTTGGGTTTCCTATAATGTCACTGCCAAGGCAGAAAAGGGACTTAGATTTTGTTGTGCTAGTCTTTGAACTGATAGCAACAATCACTGATGCCAGCAACCATAGGGTGATGAGGGAGAATGAGTGGAATTTCAGGCCTTCTTTTGGGGTCAGGTTCTCTCCTATCTCCCTTAAGTGTCATCGGCTCCATCTTTGATGCATAGCTGGATTGAATACTCAGAGGCCTAACAATCCCCACAGTATACCTGCTCCAAAATCTCCTTACTCACCTGATATTCTATAAGCCTAGGTCAGACCTGAAATGCTGTGTCCACCTTCTACTAGTCCAGATGGAGTTCCAAGAGCCCTACAAAGCCAAGCATGATGGTTCAGATCCTGGAGCTGGCCAGGATATTTGGGCATGGATGATGCAGGGCACCACTAGGAAGAGGCTTCAACACTGGTGTTGATCCAGGAGTAACTAAGAGCCTGAAATCCAAAAGAGTGATTTTGAAGAGTTTTCTCTATGAAAGGTTGCAGATTGAGTATTATAAGTCTTTTCTTTGTCTTTTCAAAGACTCAGGAAATAGCCATAATGTTAGCACCATGTCACCTTATGTAGCCCTATCCACAACACAGTATACACTCTCAATGCAAAGATAGAGCTGGATTTAGCTCCATCACTGACACTGACACTTATCCTAGTGGGAAAACCATGATAGGTGACATCTTCACACTCATTTTGATGTCCAGTCAACTGAGGTATTCATATTCTCATGCAGACAAAAAGAAATTTTAGACTCTTCCTGGTGCCCACTCTAGTGGGAACACTAGCATTAATTCAAGAGCTAAAGCCAGAGGCAGCTGTAGCACCTTGTCTTGGCTTACAGGCTGAAACTGTGCAATTAATGTAGTGCACTAATCATCCACAGTACCTGTTTGACAGCCAAAGCAGATTTTCTGACTTTAGTTATTATCTGAAACCAATCCAACACCATTTCTGTCAGAAGAAGCTTATGGGCTGAGTAAGGAGAAGCCTCTTCATTTGTCTTGCTTTCCCTATCTAATATCACATATTAGTGTATATGGTGAAGGACAAGACAGGGAATGATGGGTCAGAGATTCCTCTTATTCTTGTGTCCTCTTACTTTGTCTAGGATGAGTTTCCTTTGAAAATGTTTTTTATTGATACTATAAAGGTGATTCACAGAGGTGTTAAAGTACACAATTTAGGACAAATATTGAAAGATTAAACATTAAAGTAGAGAGATGAGATCTTTTTCACTCCCAGTAGCTGTCAACAGTCAAGCACAGGAACAGAGCCAGGCAACCACTCAGATTCATCTGCTGGGGGATTTTTCCAACCTCAGCATTGGTTGTGTCCCTGATATGTAGTGTAGCCCAGGGCACACACAAGGCTATCTGCTAGTAATAGGAAATATGTACACAGACCAGGAGATAGACAAGTGCTTGATGGGCAAGGGCAGAAGTTTCTTCCATGGCCAAGAGGTCACATCTCCTCCCTGTGTTAGGATCGAGATTAGGGAATGAAAGTTTTGTTGTTCCTTTCCTATTTGCATTTCCTTCTGGGTACTCTTTTGCCAGGAACACTCTGTAGTTGAAATAATCTTGGCCAAGGAGGCATAGTGAACATTGACAAAGGAGTCTTTATTGGAGTGCTAGTGGTGTGCATGTGGCCAATTACAAAGACCTGCAGCCATCAAATACACATAACTCAGGAAACAGACCAGGGGGAAACATAGGACAAAACAATACTAACAAACCCATTCAGCTCCAATGGAGAGCTGAATTGGGATGCCATGGTGACTGGAGAACAGACAGGAAACAGAAGACAGGACATGAACATGGAGATCCATGACATGGTGTAATGGCACCTGAGCTGGTCCACACCTAAATATAGTCAGGGGGCAGGGTCAAGAAAATTCCCAGTACCAAGCCCTGGACTGACCCAGAATTTCAAATTCTGCCATTACCAGTTTACTGTCTTATCAGTAAATTTTATACATTCTTTGTATTTTCCTTGTTTATTAATGTGTGTATCTTTTGGACTAAAAGACTTACTTCAGTTTTTTTTTTCTTTGTCAGTTGTGTGGCTTGACTTCTGGGCCTTTGCACTGCCCTTCAGCTCTTCAGCTCAAGGCTAGTGCTCTACTACTTGAGTCACAGCAACACTTCCAGTTTTCTGAGTGGTTTATTGGAGATAAGAGTCTCATGGACTTTCCTGCCCAGGCTGGCTTTGAACCATGAACTCAGCTTCCTGAATAGTTAGGATTACAAGTGTGAGCCACTGGTGCCAGGCTTACTTCAGTATTTTTTGTAGAATAGGTACAGTGAAGATGTATACTCTTAACTGCACCTGTCTGGAAATATCTTTGTGTATTTGTCCCTTATCCTTTACTTGTGAAAGATATCTTTGCAAGGTAAAATAACCTTGGTGGATAGAATGCATTTTTTTCAAAAAGGACTCCCTGCCAACTGTTAGAGAAAGAGAGGCACACCTAAGTGTTAGTTCCATTTCTTTTCTAGTCTAGAGAATCGTCCATACAAAATTCACTTTTGACAGTGATCATACATAGCTTGCTGTAGATGTGTAGATGTCATTGTCAAAAATTTGATTAACCTTTTATTTTTAAGTATCTTGGTATCATATTTTTTTATCCTTGTGTATGTAGGAATTTTAAATTCTGTCATTACTTATTAGAATAAACATCTTAACTTGGTGGCACCCTCAAACATTTACTGAATCCACAAAACACTAATACTCTTATATATACTTTATCAGCTTTTGAAAAAAACTTTGTCACATGACCTCATTCTTGGTTTTAATTTAGTCCTCCATATTTACATATTTGATTAGATTTTCTTCAACGTACCTAATTTCTTCTGTTTAGAAGACATAACTAATCTGACAGGCATAAATTGAGAAAATTTAACTTTATATATACACTATATGTTGAAAAAGTTAATATTCTCATTTGAACTTTCATGTTGTCTCTAATGTTTTCTTTGAACAATTCATTTTGACTTCCTTATATTAATTCCCTTAGAATGTCCACACATACATACATACCTACCAATGCATGCATAAACATGACAGAAGAGAAAGAAATGTACTTTAATCCTCTCTACTCTTCTGTTTGCTTTCCTATGCACTTTCTCAAAATAAAAATATTGTGAAGATAATAATGATTACTACCTTTTATTATAGTGGCCTTGGAATTGGGATTTCAATGTAGAGTTTGCTCACAATTCTTTCCTCATCCCCTAGGTTGGATGTTCCTCTGTTCAGAATGAATTTCTTAGGGTTGAATGTTTCCCTTTGTTTATGTTACATGAATGAAAATAAAATTCCCTCACCTGATACTTGAATTCTTGTTCTGGTTGATATTGCAGGAAATGTTGGTCACTATGTTGGGTCTGTGAGCAGAGCTTGCTATAAAATCATTCTTAAATGATACTTTGCTTCTGAAAAAAATGTTCTTAAATTGAAAATTTGTTACTTAGCCTGAGCTCACATATAACCACATAACCGAAACTGGGTGACGAAAACACATGCTTTTCTTTTCTTTACTTTTCTTTTCTTTTTCAATACCCTGGCTTGAACTAAGGGCCTGGCTGTTGTCCTTGAGCCTCTTTGTATTCAAAGCTAGCTACTACTAGAAACACGGCATCACTTCTGGCTTGTGAGTGGTTAATTGGAGATTAATATCCCAGGGGACTTTCCTACTCCTCCTGAGTAGCTAGAATTACAAGTGTGAAACAATGGTGCCAGGCAAAACAAATTTTTTTCACACACATGGAAATTGTTACCCTGAAATAAAGAGAACTGAATACTTGATGTCTCAAGAAAGTCTCTTCCATATTTAAGAGACTGGTTTGTGCTGTGTTACATAGGGAAATGGAGATAAAGCAAGCTCCCTCATAGCTTAAGTTTCTGAATCTCATTCATGACAAATTTCCTTCATGTCCTTACCTATTCCTATTCACAAACATAGGTACACTATTCGCATTCCATCCTTATTGGGGGTAATGTATTAATATATTAATGTATTAATATATTCATTGGCAGAGAAGTAAGCATTTAATCCATCAAAATCTTAAGTTTGAAATATTCCTACATTTCAGTGCTCATTATGCAGGTTTATTTTCAAGAATTACAATTTGTTTTTGGCTTGGTTTTTTCTAGTCAAGAGATTAAAAATGAAGTATAATCTTTTACATAACTTAATTCTGGGATTTCATATCTATGAGGTTCAATATGGAAGTTGCACAGCATTTAAAGATTCCCTTCATTTGCCTCTTTAGGAAGTACAAGATCTCTAATTACTCTTGTATGGAAGAATGTAAGACTGTAGCATTATTTACAGGACTAACGGGATTAAAAGTTGCCCAGACTGGGATACTACTGGACCTCTACAGGTTTCCATAGGTGTAAGTGGGATGAGTGAAGTGATATTTTAAAATGTCTAACTTGGTGCCCTTTCAGGTGTTAGAAAAGAATGAAAGGAGGCTGAGAAAAGAGCACTGCTATGGAGAGGCAGCACACATCACAGCCATTAAGCCTCAAAAGCGTGGCTTAAAACAATTTATTGGACTAGAGCCTCAACTCCTGGCCAGTTTCCTTGCCAGTGAACCATTCACAAGTGAGTGATACCTGAGCTTGACCACCTCCACAGCCCTCGCGGGCTACAATGAGGATTACAAAAGGAAGAAGCTAGCAGCTGATCAGAATTATTCATTTATCAGCAATAGTTGGAGTTATCTAGGTGTACATGACCAAAAGGTTCAGGTGGGCAGTCTATAATTACAGCTGGATTTGCTTTTTTGTGATTGGTGACAATTCCTCCGTGGCCCATCTATTGACGACATCCTCTCAAATGGTTACCTATTCAAGACTCAGGAACAGAAGACAAGAAAACAGAGGGCAGAAAAATTAAGAAGCATGCTAAAAATAATTGATTGGGGTTTTCATGACTCAATGCTTACTTTTGTTTTCTCTGAAGTGAGTTAAATTGCTATCACAACCAAATCATGAGCTTAAAACTCCCTATGCTCATAAAGTTTTCTTTATGTTTCAAAGGCATTTAGATCTAAGTCAGCTGTGTTTGACATAGAAATTCTTTAGACCAGGCTGGGAAGATGGCTCAGTGGTATAGCATTTGCCTTGCATGCATGAGGCCCTGGGTTCGATTCCACAGGACCACATAAGCCAAAAGAAAAAAGCCAGAAGTTGCGCTGTGGCTCTAATGGTAGAGTGCTAGCCTTGAGCTGAAAAGCTGAGGGACAGTGCCCAGGCCCAGAATTCAGGCTCCATGACCAGACCCCCCCCCCAAAAAAAAAAGAAATTCTTTAGACCAACTCTTCATTATCTTGTTATGAAATGGAAAACAAAAAACACAAGTATGTACTTTTTCTTCCATGTATAAATGTGGCTCAAGTGGTACTGTCCCTCAGCTCTTCAGTTCAAGGCTAACACTCTACCACTTGAGCCACAGAGCTACTTCCGGCTTTTTTCTTTTTGCATATGTGGTGTTGAGGAATCGAACCCAGGGCCTCAGGCATGCAAGGCAAGCACTTTACCACTGAGCCACCTTCCCACCTCTCCCTAGAATTTCTTACATGACATTAGAGATCTCTGCTATTTTCAAATTATGAATCTGAAATTAAACACAATCAGATTTTCTCTAGGATGTACTTCAATTTATGATGGTATAACTCTTTGTGCTACACCCTTTCTGCTGAATATCCAATTTTACAATCCTGTGGGAGATCAAGATATTTTTGCATGAGAAAAGCAAGTTAGAGGCAGAGTATGACATTGTGAACATTTGGATTTTTCCAGGTCTTCAACTTGAGGTGAAAGTAGGAAAGTTTTCTCTGTATGCACTACGTGGTCATGACCTGTCTTTATTTGAAGATACGATAGAGTGGGCCATTGGAACTAGAGCATGTGTTGGATCTAACTCTAATTTATTCTTGGTTGGTTTCCAGTAAATTACTCCTGTAATACAAGCGATTTAGATCACTGAGATAGTAATATGATTTAAAATCATTAATAGCAGGGGAGCCTATAAGATTCTTATCGCCAATTAATCACCAGAAGCATGGAAATGGAGCTGTGGATCAAGTTGTTCAGGTGGTGCTGCCTTGGACAGGACTCATAGCCTGGCCCGGACCAGAACAGGCGGTGCTGTCTTGGAAAATAATCTGTGAACCTCGCCTGTGCTGGTCCAAGTGGCACTGGATTGGACAGGGCTTGTGAAGCTGACCCCGGGCTGTTCAAGGAGGAGCTGGCTTGGACAGGGCTCTGTGAGGTTGGCCTGGTCCGGTCCAGGCGGCGCTTTCTTGGACAGGACCCTGTGAGCCTGGCACCGGCCAGTTGAAGAGGAGCTGGCTTGGACAGGGTTCTGTTAGCCTGGCTCAGGCCAGACCAGGGGGTGCTGGCTTGGACAGGGTTCTGTGAGTCTGGCCCACACCGGTCCAGGTGCCACTGGCTTGGACAGGGCTCGTGAGGCTGGCCCAGTCCTGTCCAGGCAGCTCTGGCATGGACTGGGCTCTGTGAGCCTGGCTGGGTCCGGTCCAGGGAGCGCTGTCTTGGACAGGGTTCTGTGAGGCTAGTGCAGTCTGGTCCTGGTGGTGCTGGTTTGGCTCAGGCTCTGTGAGGCTGGCCAGGTCTGGTCTAGGAGGAGCTGCCTTGGACAGGGCTCTCTTAGCTGGCCCAGGCCGGTCCAGGTGGCCCTGGCTTGTACAAGACTCTGTGAGCCTGGTCCAGGCCAGTCCATATGGGGCTGCCTTAGACAGGGCCCTGTTAGACTGGTCCGGTCCGGTCCAGGAGGAGCTGGCTTAGACAAGTCTCTGTGAGGTTGGTCCGTTCCAGTCTAGCAGGAACTGCCTTGGACAGGGCTCTGTGATGGTGGCCAGGGCCAATCCATGTGGCGCTGGCTTGGACAGTACTCTGTTAGCTTGGCCCGGGCCAGACCAGGTGGTGTTGTCTTGGACAGGATTCTGTGAACCTGGCCTGTGCTGGTCCAAGTGGTGCTGGCTTGAACAGGGCTTTTGCAGCTGGCCCCGGGCTGGTCCAGGAAGAGCTGGCTTGGACAGGGCTCTGTGAGGCTGGCCCGGCCCAGTCTAGGAGGAGCTGGCTTGGACAGGGATCTTTGAGGCTGGCCCCCATCTGTCCAGGTGGCTCTGGCTGGGACAGGGATTGAAAGGCTGTCCCCAGTCTGGTCCAGGCAGTGCTGGCTTGGACAGGGCTCTGTGAGGCTGGTGCAGTCTAGTCTAGTTGACCCAGGCTTTGACAGGGCTCTGTGAGCCTGGCTCAGGCCAGTCAAAGAGCAGCTGGCGTGGACAGGACTCTGTGAGGTTGGCCCCAGCCAGTCTAGGAGGAGCTGGCTTGGACAGGGCTCTGTGAGGCTGGCCCAGGCTGGTGCAGGTGTGGCTTGCTTGGACAGGACATTGAGAGACTGTCCCACGCCAGTCCAGGCAGTACTGACACGGACAGGTCTCTGTGAGCCTGGCCTGCGTCGGTCCAGTTGGCGCTGGCTCTGTGAGGCTGGTGCAGGCCGGTCCAGGAGGAGCTGGCTTGGACAGGGCTCTGTGAGCCTGGCCTGGGCCACTTCAGGCAGAGCTTGCTTGGGCAGGGCTCTGTGAAGCTGGCCCTGGCCAGTCCAGATAGGGCTGCCATGGACAGGGCCCTGTTAGGATGGCCCGGTCAGGTCCAGGAGCAGTTGGCTTAAACAAGTCTCTGTGAGGTTGGTCCATTCCAGTCTAGGAGAAGCTGGCTTGGACAGGGCTCTGTGAGACTGGTGCAGGCTGGTCCAGGTGTCACTTGCTTGGACAGGGCTTGTGAGGCTGGCCTGGTCAGATAGAGGAGCAGGTGGCTTGAACAAGATTCTGTGAGGCTGGCCAGGCGCAGTCTAGGAAAAGCTGGCTTGGACAGAGATCTGTGAGGCTGATTGTGCCTGTCCAGGCAGCGCTGGATTGGGCAGGACTCTACGAGCCTGGCCTGGGCTGCTTCAGTTGGAGCTGGCTTGGACAGGGCTCTGTTAGTCTGGTGTAGGCTGGTCCAGGTGGCACTGTGTTGGACAGGGCTTGTGGGGCTGGCCCGGACCGGTCCCGTAACAGCTGGCTTGGACAAGACTCTGTGAGGCTGGCACGGCCCAGTCTAGTAGGAGCTGGCTTGGACAGGGCTATTTGAGGCTGGCCTTCATCAGTCTAGGCAGTGCTGGCTTGCACAGGGCTCAAAAAGCTGTCACCAGGCTGGTCCAGATGGCCTTGGCTTGGACAGGGCTCTGTGAGCCTGGCCCGCATTGGTCCATGCAGTGCTGGCTTGGACAGGGCTCGGTGAGTCTGGCCCAGTATGGTCCTGTTGACCCTGGCTTGGACAGTGCTCTGTGAGGCTGGCCTGGTCCGGTCCAGGAGGAGATGGCTTGGACAGGGCTCTGTGATCCTGTACAGGCTAGTTGAAGAGGAGCTAGCTTGGACAGGGATCTGTGAGCCTGGCCTGTGTCAGTTTAGGAGGCGTTGGCTCGGACAGGGCTCTGTGAGTGTGGTGCAGCCTCGTCCAGGTGGCGCTGGCTTGGACAGGGCTCTGTGATCCTGTACAGGCTAGTTGAATAAGAGCTAGCTTGGACAGGGATCTGTGAGCCTGGCCTGTGTCAGTTTAGGAGGCGTTGGCTTGGACAGGGCTCTGTGAGTGTAGTGCAGCCTCGTCCAGGTGGCGCTGGCTTGGACAGGCTCTGTGAAGCTGGCCCCTTCGGCAGCTGGCTTGGACAAGACTCTGTGAGGCTGGCCCAACACAGTCTAGGAGGAGCTGGCTTGGACAGGGCTCTTTGAGGCTGGCCCCCATCAGTCCAGGCGGTGCAGTCTTGGACAGGGCTCGAAAGGGCGTCCCGAGGCTGGTCCAGGCGGCCCTGGCTTGGACAGGGCTCTGTGAGCCTGGCTCTTGTCAGTCCAGGCAATGCTGTCTTGGTCAGGGATCTGTGAACCTGGCACAGGCCAGTCCATGTGGTGCTGGCTTGGACAGGGCTCTTTGAGGCTGGTGCAGTCTGGTACAGTTGGCACTTACTTGGACAGGGCTCTGTGAGGCTG
Source organism: Dipodomys merriami (assembly GCF_024711535.1). Classification (NCBI taxonomy): domain Eukaryota; kingdom Metazoa; phylum Chordata; class Mammalia; order Rodentia; family Heteromyidae; genus Dipodomys; species Dipodomys merriami. The sequence goes on along the minus strand of NW_027206546.1, from coordinate 2,450,636 downwards.
GCTCGGTCCATTCCAGGCGGTGCTGGCTTGGACAGGACTCTGTGAGCCTGGCCTGGTCCAGTCCAGGCAGTGCTGGCTTGGAAAGGACTTTGTGAGCCAGCCCCAGACAGGTTCAGGCTGTGCTGGCTTGGACAAAGCTCTGTGAGGCTTTATAGGGCCAGTCTAGGAGGAGCTGCCTTGGACAAGTCTCTGTGAGGCTGGACCAGGCCAGTCATTGAGGAGCTGGCTTGGACAGGGCTCTGTGAGCCTGGCACAGGCCAGTGCATGTGGCGCTGGCTTGGACAAGGCTCTGTGAGGTTGGTCTGGTCTGGTTCAGGAGGACCTGTCTTGGACAAGGCTCTATGAGCCTGGACCGGGCCAGGCTAGGAGGAGCTGGCTTTGATAGGGATCTGTGAGCCTGGCCCGGGCTGGTCCAGGTGGCGCTGGCTTAGACAGGGCTCTGTGGGCCTGGCCTGAGCCAATCCAGGTGTTGCTGGCTTGGACCGGGCTCCTTGAGTCTGGTGCAGGCTGGACCAGGTCGCGCTGGCTTGGACAGAGCTCTATGAGGCTGGCCCGTTTGGTTCCAAGAGCAGCTGGCTTGGACAAGACTCTGTGAGTTTGGCCTGGGCCAGTCTAGGAGGAGCTGGCTTGGACAGGGCTTTTTGAGGCTGGCCCACATCGGTCCAGGCGGCGCTGGCTTGGACAGGGCTCAAGAAGCTGTCCCGGGGCTGGTCCAGGTGACCCTGGCTTGGACAGGGCTCTGTGAGCCTGGCCCGTACCAGTCCAGGCAGTGCTGGTTTGGACAGAGCTCAGTGAGTCTGGCCAGGTAAGGTCCAGGTGATACTGGTTTGGACAGGGCTGGGTGATCCTGGCCCAGGACGGTCCAGGTGGCACTGGCTTGGACAGGGCTCTGTGAGGCTGGCCCATTCCAGTCCAGGAGGACCTGGCTTGGACAGGGTTCTATGAGGCGGGTGCAGTCTAGTACTGTTGGCACTGGCTTAGACAGAGCTCTGTGAGGCTGCCTGGTCCAGTCCAGAGGAGTTGGCTTGGACAGGGCTCTGTGAGGCTGGCCCAGGCCGGTCCAGATGGCCCTGGCTTGTATAGGACTCTGTTAGCCTGCCCCGGGGCCAGTTCATGTGGTGCTGGCTTGGACAAGGCTCATGAGGCTGGCCCTGGGCTGGTCCAGGAGGCTCTGTCTTGGATAGGGCTCTGCAAACCTGGCCCAGGCCGGTCCATGTGGGGCTGCTTGGACAGAGCTCTGTGAGGTTGGTGTAGGCTGGTCCAGGTGGCGCTGGCTTGGACAAAGCTCTGTGAGGCTTTACCGGGCCAGTCGAGGAGGAGCTGCATTGGACAAGACTCTATGAAGCTGGACAGGGCCAGTCGTGGAGGAGCTGGCTTGGACAGGGCTATGTGAGGGTGGTCCGGTCTGGTCTAGGAGGAGCTGGCTTTGACAAGTCTCTATGAGCCTGGACCAGGCCAGTCTAGGAAGAGCTGGCTTCGACAGGGATCTGTGAGGCTGGCCCGGGCTGGTCCACATGGTGCTGGCTTGGACAGGACTCTGTGAGCCTGGCCCATGTCAGTCCAGGCGGGGCTGTCTTGGACAGGGCTCCGAGAGCCTGGCCTGGTCCAGTCCAGGAGGAGCTATCTTGGACAGGGCTCTGTGAGTCTGGCCACAGCTGGTCCAGGAGGAGTGGGCTTGGACAGGGCTCTGTGAGGCTGGCCTCTTCTAGTCCAGGAGGACCTGGCTTGGACAGGGCTCTGCGAGGCTGGTGCAGTCTAGTACTGTTGGCGCTGGCTTGGACAGAGCTCTGTGAGGCTTCCTGGTCTAGTCCAGAGGAGCTGGCTTGGACTGGGCTCTTGAGGTTGGCCCAGGGCTGGTCCAGGTGGCACTGGCTTGGACAGGGCTCTGTGAGCCTGGCACAGGCCAGTCTAGGTGGCGCTGGCTTGGACAGGGCCCTGTTAGGCAGGCTGGTCCAGTCCAGGAGGAGCTGGCTTAGACAAGTGTCTGTGAGGCTGGACTGGGCCAGTCTAGGAGGTGGTGGATTGGACAGGGCTCTGTGAGGCTAGCCCGTGCCGGTCCTGGTGGTGGTGGCTTGGACAGGAATGGTAGCCTGGCCCAGGCCAGACCAGGAGGAGCTGGCTTGGACAAGGTTCTGTGAGCCTGGCCCACACTGGTCCAGGTGGGGCTGTCTTGGACATGGCTCCTGAGGCTGGCCCCAGGCTGGTCCAGGAGGAGATGGCTTGGACTGGTCTCTGTGAGGCTGGCCCAGGCCAGGCCCATGTCGGTCCAGGCGGTGCTGTCTTGGTCAGGGCTCGTGAGGCTGGACCTGGGCTGGTCCAGGCTGCCCTGTCTTGGACAAGGCTCTGTGAGCCTGGCCCGGGCTGGTCCAGATTGAACCACAATATCGAGCTCTGCTTTTTGCTGGCTATTTTGGAGTGCAAGCCCTGTAGAGTTTTCTGCCCCAGCTTGCTTTGAACTGTGATCTTCTGGATCTCAGGCTTTTAAGTAGTTAGGATTCCAAACTGGTTGGATTTAGTTTATTTTAAAGAAAGGGCTCAGCCGGGCGCTGGTGGCTCATGCCTATAATCCTAGCTACTCAGGAGGCTGAGATCTGAGGATTACGGTTCAAAGCCAGCCGGGGCAGGAAAGTCCTTGAGACTCATCTCCAATAAACCACTAGAAAACCAGAAGTGGTGCGGTGGCTCAAGTGGTAGAGCACTGGCCTTGAGCTGAAGAGCACAGGGACAGCCTTGAGCTGAAGAGCACAGGGACAGCGCCCAAGCCCAGAGTTCAAGCGCCAGGACTGAACAAAAAAAAAAAAAAGAAAGGGTTCTATTTTTTAGATTGAACATGGCCACAGTGTGTGTTGTAAGCACATGTTTGAGAATGATGGAGGCTGTCATTGCTCTAGGCTGCAAGCATAAACCACAGATGTGACTTTGTGGTTAATAGCTTGAGTCCACGGAGACAGAAATATATAAACACAAATTAGAAAGCTCAGAATGGTCAAATTTATAGCCCTACCTTTGTTGAACAAATATCAACTAATATTTACCATGCATTGTATGCATAAATATATATAGGATATTTTTATTTATAAATATAGTAAACATGCTGAGTTCAACAAACATTCTTGGTATGTGAGGATTGTTTTTCCTCATGGGAATGAATTGTTCCTTGCTTCTTTTTAGAAAAAGATGTTACCATCTTTGAGATTTTTATGAGCTCTTTTTACATGGATAAAATAGCTTTGGGAGGTTGGAGACATGGATGCTTTTGTGTATTGCTATCATTTATCAGGAGTATGTAACTTGCCTATAAAAACATGTCTTGCCCAAAGGAAGCTTGATGCATGGACTTTGGTTCCCAGGTGGTCTGCAACCCACGGGCCCTGCCACCTTCCTCCCTGTCTCCCAGAGCACAGCCCAGATCTGGGGTGAAGGCCTTGGCAAAGCGGCTTAGAAAGCAAGGGAGGGAGGGAAGAAGGGCTGATGGACAGGTGGGCCATGGAAGCACTGGTTCCTATCTGGCAGTTCTGTTGGGCCTGGATGTCTGGCTGTCCCACTCGGCTGCACCCTGCTCATATGGGTTCTTCTGCAAGGGGCTGACCCGCACGCTGCTCATCTTCTTCCACCTGGATTGGTGACTGAGCATCAACTTCCGCTGCCTGTACATCATGGCTTCCATGATGCTCACCGTTGTGCCTGCAGGTTTATATTGAGATCCACTGAAACCCCCTCTGCCAGACTCTCAGGTGCCCCCACCCCAGGCTCTTTGCAGCAGAGAAAACAAACATGAATGATGGAAAAGTGACCCTGGACACCTGCCTGGCAGAAGCCCAGAGGCTGGGAGGGGATGACTTGGACACACTGTGGTGTAGCCTTAAGAATCAGACACAGAAAGGGAGCCCCTGCTCTGCACATGTGGGGGTAAAGCCACCTAGGTTTGATGGCAGTGGAAATTTCCAGGATGAGCAACAGACATGAAGCGTGGTTGGAGCCAGCCTGGCCTCTTGCTTCACTAGGCCAGCAAAGTGTCTCTGGGTCTGAAGGAGCAAAAAGTTCAGCCCCAGCTGCTCTGAGCCAGGCCATGGGGCTGTGTGATGCCGTGTGTGTGTGTGTTTGTGTGTGTGTCCACCATTCCTGCAGATGTTTGCTAGGGAAGCTCTCAGGTGGGACTGGCCAAAAAGATGGCCTGGAGCCCCCAACAGCCACAGAGAATCGCACCGCAAGGGAGAGCTCTGGGTTTCAGGAAGGCCCTCCATGTGTGAAGCCGGAGGTTTTAAAGGGGACCCATGAAGTGCTTTCCCCAGTGGGCTGGACCTACCTGTCCCCTTGTACCAGCTGTCTGCAAGGCCACCTTACCCGGCCTGAAGGTCTCCCTGAGGGTGAAACCAGATGTGTTTCTCCTGTTTCCAGAGTGAACTATTGGGTACAAGAAAATTCTTCCAAGTGGCAAAAGTACATAAAGTGGTCTGCAGACAGCATTGGGGATATTGGCACTATAGTTTTCAAATTACAAATCCCTTATGCCATAGTACAGTCATAACAGTAAAAATGCCTAATTTTAAGCATTGTCTTCGAATTAATTCTTTGCATCAGTTTGGATAATGTATGCTGCTGCCTCATGAAACCAGACAAAGCATGTTGGCAAGTTGACCCTCACTCCAAGCCATTCATCTAGGAAGAGGATTTGGAACATGTTTTAAATTTTGTTTGACAGACATTCAGACTTGAGGAAGTCTCTCAGCAGAAGATTACTCGATGGTAGCTTGTCTGATGCCAGCATGAAGTACCATGGATTTCTGGATCTCCAGTGTCCACCCTGCCGTCTTCAGTCCCAAGCTCCATCTGTTGTTACTTCAGCTTGTCCCTGCTCACCTGATGGGAGTGGAAATGTGCCACATTGGCCCCTCTGCTCTGATGAAGACTTGCTGAGTCCACGGCAAACTGTGCATTTTGGAAAATTATTTTGATCTGCAGCAAAATTTGATTTCCTTTCTCATACCCTCTCCCTTCCAGCTTGAAATGCAGTTTGAAGAGAGGCCTGATGGTGAAAGTTGCAATATTAAATTAGCATAATCTTTTCAAATTAGGAACCTGAGCAGAAATGGAACTCTGACTCAAGTAGTAGAGAGCCAGTCTTGAACACAAGAGCTAAGATAACAGTACCAAGGCCCACTAAATGAAAGTCCAAATGGAGCATAATTTAAGCATTTAGGGAGTGAATGCATTCATAAGTCGGTATACATTTTATTTATTATGATGCTCATGATTTTGGCAGTCTTTGGGGGTTTTACTCAGGGCCTTATGTTTATAAGACTGGCATGATAACATAAACCCATAATTATAGCACTGTTCTTTGTTGGATAGTTTTAAGGTCCTATTTTCTGCAAAATATGCACCTGAGCTGCCATCCACCTACTTCTAAGGTTTCTGTAATCTCTAGCTATTCACCACTGTGTTCAGCTTCCTTCTATAGAAAAAATCTCTGGACATTTTTGCTCTGGGTTGGCTAACCATTGAGATCTGCCCAATGTCAGCTTCTACATGGGAATGATAGGTGCACATCATTCTTTGTAGCTGTAGTTCAGTTCTTCAATTTTTAGCTTCCTAACTAGCAAGAATTACAAACATGAATCACCAACACCTAGATTATAAGCATTTTTAAATAGATTGCCTTCATTTGCTTTTTCACTGTATATCTTTCTCCCCTTGTAGTATTACTTGGTCCAAATGAACTTTTTACCAGTATGGTGTAACATATGCAAGCCACACATCAGATAGAATCTGATCAAAATCAGATGTGATAAATGATGGACACTAAGAGACATGAGAATATTTGAATATTTGAATTTTTATGAAAGTTTATTTTTCTTTTTGAAACCAAGTTTGCCCTACAGTAATATTCCTTTGAAACAATTCCAAAAGCAAGGTCATTCATGGTAAAAATTTGGAAGTTACTTCAATATTCACATTAAGTATCTGTTAAATTAAGGTGCGTTATATATCACATAGTATTTTTAAATATTTTGACATGCTATTAACTGCAAAAAGCAAATCTGTATACAAATTATGATTGCAACCACACACACACACACACACACACACACACACAATATCTATTCAAAAATGTGGAAAGCTAAGCTGGGTGCTAGTGGCTCATGCCTATAATCCTAGCTACTCAGAAGGATGAGATCTGAGGATCATGCCTCAATGGCAGCCCGGCAGAAAAGTCCATGTGACTTTAATCTCCAATAAAGTACTCAGAAAAAGCCAGAAATGGTGCTCAAGTAGTAGTGTGCTAACCTTGAGCACATAGAGGCTCAGGGACAGAGCCCAGGCCTTGAGTACAATCCCCATATCTGCCAAAAAAAAAACTGAAAGGAAATGGTTATATACTATATATGTGTGTTACTTTTTCTATATTACTTCATAATTAAAATAACATCTATATTATGTTAAAGTATATACTTTATATATATATATATATATACTTAAAAGTATATATATAGTAATATATATTACTTTGATTATAGAATAAAATTACGTATATACATCATATTATAAAGTAACATATATATTAATTTAATTACAGAAAGAAATTTTATGACATTTAAGTGAAATTAAGCCCAGAAGATAACTAATATCTGAACAAACCCTGGTGTTGAGTCATAGCTTTCTTTACCCATCTCTAGGTTATCACAGGCTTTTTCTCAATGCTCATATTAGTTTTCACTTATTTTTTGTGTGTTACTTAAAGCTTCCACGTGTTAATATAATTTGTGTGTGTGAAAAAGAGAGAGAGCAAGACCCCAACCACATGATAAGAGCAATGACCTGTCTCTGGAACTCAGAATTCAGAACCATTCCCCAAGTGACCCACAGGAGTTATTTAACATTTAGATATTCTTTAAAATTTTCCTTTTACAATGTAATCAACATGTATAAGACAGCTACTGCATACTATTTTTCATATAAAATATCAGTGTATGAGACAAAAACTATTATGCCTTTTTATATATTAGAAAGTAGAGGTGGGTCTGTGAAGGGGGCTTAGTGGTAGAGTGCTTACCTTGCATGCATGAGGCCCTGGGTTCGATTCCTCAGCACCACATAAACAGAAAAGGCCAGAAGTGGTGCTGTGGCTCAAGTGGTAGAGTGCTAGCCTTGAGCTGACGTGTTCAGAGACAGTGCCCAGCCCTACAGTTCAAGCCCCACTACTGACCAAAACAAAAAACAAAGACAGAAAAAAAGAAACTAAGTAAGTAGAGGCACAGAATAAATGACTTCCAAGAGTGCAACAGCTAACTAAAGATGGAATAAGGATATGAACCCAAGCCTAGTTCACAAACTCTCTGAAGCTATGACTTGGGATTTTAGAACTGAGTTTGAACAGAAACTCCTGTTTTCTCCAAGATGCTTTTAGTGGCACTAGTTGAGAATGCAGATGATGTTGGCTCATAGAGAATCAGTTAGCAGTTTGGCATTGCTCAGGAGACACTTAAGTCAACTTCATTCTTGTTTACCTCACGATTAGCCCTTTCTCCAAGTACTTCCCATGTGCAGAATACTAGTTTCTACTCATCCTCCATTTGCAAGCCCAACACTGTAGGAATATTTCTTCCTCTAACCAAACTTTTGTCCCTAAATTGCAGGTGGTCAAATAAAATAGCAGTAATAACTAGTTTTCCAAATGCAGACAGAAGTTATTAAGCTAAAAACATTGCAAAGTTTTTACCAAATATTGTTTGGGTTTTTAAAAAATAGTTTATAAAGTACCAAATATAAAAACATGTAACAAATGGTATCATGAGCATCTGATACTCACCATTTAGTTTAAATATTAAGCAACAAGAATTTTTACAGTCTTTGAAGATATGCCTCTAATACCTTCCAAAACCCAACAGCACCCAAACCCCAATCCAGAGATCATCCCTATCCTGAATTATGTTTCCCATTCCCTTGCTTTTCTTCATGTCTTTGGAGAGTTTATATAAATAGAATGAAACAAAATATGCTTTTCTGCAACTTGCTTTTATCACTAAACATTGTATCATTATGATTTACCAATAGTGATCTCAATGGCTACAAATTATTTTCTCTGCTATGTAATATTCCATTGTCTATACAAATATACCATCATGTATTCATGCATCCTATTGTATATTTATATCATTTACTGTTCTTTTATCCTTAGCAATAATGCAGCCACATTGCCCAAGTCTTCTTGTATACTTGTTAGGAAGACGGATCTAACATTTAAATGGTTGATTCAAAAGTATGTCCAACTTCAATTTTATTAGTCAATGCCGTTGCTGTTCTAAACAAGTATACACCTGTGACTCCCATTGCTGGAAAGCCCTTTCTGGAGTATGTATTGTTTAGTTTCTTCAGTCCAACAGGTGCTCTGATTTAATTTGAGATTCTCAGATAAGAAGAATAAGCTTATTTCTGTTTCTATGTTTCTGTTTCTTAAGTCTGTTTCTATGATAGGACTATTTAAATATATGTCCACTTTTCCACCAGAGTGATGGTTCTGTCCATAGAATGCTGTGATGAAGGATGAAGAATTACTCATGAAACAATATATTGCCCAGAAGAAATGAGTTTAATCAGCAGACATGTTCCAACTGGAGTCTTTTCCACCCCCACATTTTTTAGGGGCTAAAACACTTTCTTGGGAAAGGTCTTGGTTGCAGATGAAAAGTCTCATTCCAAAGGACTGTTAACAGGATATAGGATGTAGTCAGATAAGTACACTCAGCAATTTATCCTATCTTTTGGCAGGATTATTGCAGAAAATCAAATAGGCAGCAGGAATCTTGAGTCTTTACTCAGACACTGGAAAAACATTCATACCAACAGTACTTTCCTGCTGGTATCGGGGACACTCCATGTGCACTCATACTTCCTGCTCCCAAGCATAGTTCTCATGAGGATAGAGGGTTACACATATCTCCTGTTTTCATTTTGAAAACAGCCATTTGTTGTTGTGAAGAAAGCAGTATGATGATCTTCATTCTATTCTGTTCTGTTCAGGATAAAGCATCACATATTACTTGAAAGACTGAAACAATAAGAACAATTATTCCCATAGCATATAACCCAAATATGTAAAGATTCAGTTCAGAAAAGAATTTTTCAAGGTTTAGCCAATTAAGATGCTTTTGTGGTTCCTTGAGTACTGACTGATAAATATAGCTTTGAAGCTCATTTACTTTAGGTAATAAGGAATGGAACATTTCCATTTCCTGGTGGAGGGAATCAGAGAAAGCACCATGGAGATAATTTTTGTTTTTTTGATTAACAAATATTTTATTTAGCAATTTTTTATATAATTAGCTTCATACTTTTTAAGTATTTATTTACATTGTGAAAATAATGTACAGAGGGGCTACAATTACATGGGCAAGGTAATGAGTACATTTCTTATCAAGCATTGTTGCCTCCTCCTTTGTTTCTCCTTCCCATCTCCCACCTATCCCCCTCTGCCTTTGCCCCTCCCCCCCCAAAGTTGTAAAGTTCATTTTTGGACATAACGTCTTGTACATCTCATTGTTGCAATAGGTCCCCCTGTATCCCTATTTAAACAATTTGTTTTTTTCCCTTCTGCTCCCTAAATTATACCAATATCAAATATAATGAAAGCAGGGGTTATACCATGCGGGAGCGACATACAAAGCAACAGAGAAATCATCTTATAAATATGTTAGAAACAATCACAAGAAAGAAAAAAAAATTTGAATACTTGTCTTGGGGTTCGTTTCACCTAGTATCAACTTACCTGACCTTTTCTGCTTGTTTCAGACATATAGTAGTTATTGCAAATAAGGGAAACCATGGGACCAATGTTTCTTTGGGCCTGGCTTACTTCACTTCATATAATTGTTTCCAAGTCTTTCCATTTCCTAACATATGGGGCAATGACATTCTTTCTGATGGAGGCATAGAATTCCATTTGTGTATATACCACATTTTCTTGATCCAGTCATCTACTAAGGGGCATCTGGGTTGGTTCCATATTTTAGATATGGCAACAAATAATGCTGCAATAAACATAGTTGTGCTGGTAGCTTTAGTATGGTCTTGTTTGTGATCATTTGGGTAAATGCCCAAAAGTGGGATTGTCGGGTCATAGGGGAGCTCTATGTGGAGCCTTTTGAGGAACCTCCATACTACTTTGCAAAGTGGTTGAAGAAGTTTACACTCCCACCACCAATGCAGTAAGGTTCCCTTCTGTTCACATCCTTCCAGTATCTGTTGTTATTAGAGTTCTTGATTATAGCCATTTTAACTGGGGTAAGGTGGTATCTCAATGTTGTCTCGATTTGCATTTCTTTTATGGCTAGAGAGACCTCACATCTAAGAAAAGCCTAGGACCAGATTGATTTACTGTGGAATTCTACAAGGCCTTCAAAGCAGAGCTCACACCAATACTCCTCCAACTCTTCAATGAAATTGAAAGAGAGAGTTCACTAACGAACTCATTCTATGAAGCCATCATAATCCTCATCCTAAAACCAGGTGGGGACTCATCAAAGAAAGAGAACTACAGACCCATTATTTGATGAACATTGATGCAAAACTTCTTAACAAAATTTTGGCTAATCGACTTCAACAATTCATGGAGATGTTTTATCACTAGTTTCCAATCATGTTGGAAGGAATTATAAGGTAAAGGAGCCACACATTGTTTTTCAAAAACAGGATCATACTGAGTTGCTGTCTCTCAAATGGAGCCTGCTGCCATTCAATGACTTACACTAAAACATCTAGCCTTGTCAGAATTATTTCGTCTGTATGAGTTTGTCTTACTCCCTGAATTGAGTTATTATCAATAGTGGATAAGTAAGATAAAAACTGACTTCTAGGATTTCAGGGACCTGAACTTGCTGGGTTCTTGCCAGGTCTACTTTCTATTTATGGCTGAGTTAAAGAACTGGTTTTTCCAGCTGTTGATAAATCTTGACACCGCTAGCGGGAACCACTACAGTCCTGTAGAACAGAGAATACAAGCATATAATAATATGTACTAATACTTATTATAAGGTCCTTAAGAGAACCTGCTTTCTTGAAGGTCTTTTGCCAGGACTTTGGGTTCAAGTTACTTAAAAATGTATTTCAGCTGCTGCAAAACCATATTGGTCACAGTTAAAAATTTTTTAGGGTAAATGAGATTTTAGTTAATTGATCTCTAGGGGATGTATCCTTTTTTCCTAGCAACTCTACCACTTGAGCCTTATCTCCACTTCTGTTTTGATTTTGGGTTGATTCAAGATAAGAATTCTTGTTCTTCCCAGAGTGGCTTTGACCTGTGATCCTCAGATCCACAGCTCCCTAACTAGAGAGGATTACAAGCATGAGCCACTGCAGCCTGGTCATTATTACATTTTAATTGTTGTGGAATTCCCATGTGACTAAAAATTTCTAAGAAGTGAAATCTGAAATGTTTAGTTGCTTCTCCACTTGATGGAATGGCATGGAATGAGAAATGAGAAAAGTATCAATGAAAACAAAAACATAACATTGTCTCCAAAGGAATGGGACATGAGTAATATCAGTCTGCCAAATGGTATTGGAAAGTGCACAGTTTACTAGATTTAATTCTAAGTGCTTTCTCTTTTTTTAAAGTTTACATGACATGCATTTTATATTTTTCCTGATATTTGGAAAGACAACTGACTATTAGTTATCAAATTTTTGGTTTGACATCCATGCTTTTTATCGGTTTATATGTTCATTGTTTTGTGCTTTTTGTATTTCTCTAATAATTATATCATTGACATAGTATTTTTTTCTTTATCAGTAAATGTAATATTTTTTGCTTTCCTAACTTTATTATACCAGCCAGCAATTCAGAAATCATGGTTAAACAAATAGGAGTAGACATCTTTGCTTTCTTTCTGTCTCTAACGGGGATTCTTTTAATATTTCACTACTAATTATTAAGTTTAACATTGGCAGTTCCTCTACATCCTTTATTAATTTATCAATGTCTATATCTATATATAAATTTATAAACATTATCTTAAATGAATATTAGTTTTTCTTTTATCATATGATTACAATTTTTTTAATTGTGAAAATACCATATAGAAGGGTTACAATTACATGAGCAAGGTAACCAGTACATTTCTTATCAAGCATTGTTGCCTCCTCCTTTTTTCCCCTTACCATCCTTGCCTTCCCATCTCCCCCACCTCTATCCCCCTCCCCAAGTTGTAAAGTTCGTTGTTTGACATAATGTTTTGTACATCTCATTGTTGCAATGAGTCCACCTGGATTCCTATTTAAACAATTTGTTTTTTTCCTTCCCCTCCCCAAATTATACCAATATCAAATACAGTGAAAACTGTGGGGGAGGGACATATAAAGCAACAAAGAAATCATATAATAAATACATTAGTGTATATAAATGTTACATAAACAAAAATTAAGCAAAGACAGTACATTTCTAGGATAGGGTATCGTTAATTTCATTATAATATATTTCATTTCTACATATTGTTACTTTTTCAAGTACATATTATACTTTTTCAAAAATTTGCATTTATGTTTACAATTGAGGTTGGCCTATAAGTCTATACTACATTTTTCTCTGACTCAATTTTGTCATCAAAATTTGATAACTTCACAGAGTGGTTAGATAGCATTCTGCCTTTCATCTTATACTCTGGAATGATTGGCAAAATTATTTTTTTAGTTTTTTCAAAAAAATTAACTTTTGAAGCTGGTCATGATAATATGCATTTGTAATCCCAGTGATTCAGGAGACAGAGATCAAGGAAATTGTGATTAAAGGCTAGCCTAGTAAAAAGTTAAGACACCATTTCAGAGAATGCACTGTGTGGCATGTCTTAATCCCAGTTAAATGGGAGGCCGAGATGAGAGTAGTATGGATCATGGATAAAATCAGGAGACCCTATCCAGAAAATAACTAAATCACAAGAATTCTGGGAGTATTGATAGATGGAAGAGCACTTGCTTAGCTGAATCAAATACCAATGTTACAAAAAAATAAACCTTCTGACATCATAAACTTTTAGTATCATTATTTTCTATTTCATTTATTCATACACTCTGTTCATCTTTTCACGAATTCTCTAGTTGGCTGCCTTGTCCATTGATTTTCAGGTTTTATTTTCTCATATAAGCATTTAAAGGTGTATATAATCAATCACACCCACCAGCTGTTATATAATCATTTTCATATCATTCAGATCTAACACATCTTAATGTCTACTAGACTATAAGTTATGATCCATGAGTTCCTTGTTTTTATTTCTGTGTATAGTAACTTCATAGTTACTTTTCTTATTTATTTCTACCATTATTACACTAGGCTACATAATGTAAATATCGGTTAACGTTTACAAAGGCCCGTTAGGTTATAAAAATCCCTTACTTTTTTTAATGATTCACCTTATTTTCTATTTCTTTCTACATTTTTGAAGAAAAATTCTTATAAAAACTAACATGTTAAGCCAGGCGCCAGTGTCTCACGCCTGTAATCCAGGCTACTATGAGGATTGCAGTTCAAAGGCAGCCCAGGCAGGAAAGTCCCTGAGAATCTTATCTCACATAAACCACCAGAAAACCAGAAATGGTGCTGAGGCTCAAGTGGTGCAGCCCTATCATGGAGCTAAAGAGCTGAGGGAAAGCACCAATGCCCAGAATTCAAACCCCATTACCAAGAAAAAAATAAATAAATTAACATGTTAGTAGCTTACATAAAAATAAGAAATTAAAATATTAGATCACTGGGAAAATGTGTGATCTCAGAAACCAAAGGACAATGAAAGAAAAATAACTCCTGTTTCTGTTTTTTAATGAGGTTTCTCTTACCTTTAATCATTTATCCATAATACATGTTTCTGGAAAGTCCATGGAAAAGTTGATAATAATAATGTGTTCATGAGCATAAGCCCTGTAACCATACACTGTCATTTGTTATCAAACTCAAAAATAGTATGTTTATAAGGCAATGAAGGGTAATTAAGCTAATCTGAATTGGATCTTAAAATATATAAATACCACTTCAAGAAAAATGTATGAAATCTGGAAGAAGATGAAAACACACATGCAATGGCATACAGGCCAAAAATGTGGAAAGGTTTAGTGTGAAGAATGAAGAATTACATTCTTTCTTCAGTGCACCACTGCCCTATGAGATGAGGGGTCTCCTGGGTCAAACATGTATTGTACCTGCCATCTGATTAGCTCTGAAGGCATTCACTAGCCCACTGCCCAAAAGTTCACTCTCAGTAGATCTAACACAAGAGCATTTTTATTTGAGGTCCTCAGTGCCTGAAAGGTTTGATTCCGCCCCTCCCCCCCCCGAAATAGCAATAAATTTGCTGGTGGTGCAATCCAATGACTACGGATTGGAATAAAAACCAAAAGCTGTTCAAGCCATGGTTCCTGATTTATCTGATTTTAATTGACCATTAAGCCTCTATATGGACAGCTCACATCTATGCTTATCACTGCTATTTTCAGCCCAGAGGAAAACATTTTATGAACATAATAAGTACAAGAGACTGAGCTTACAAAGATAAATATGGTGACTCTAATTCTTGGGTAACTCAATGTTCACAAAAACACAAATGCTAAGTCTTACAAGCCAAGTGATTTCAGATACACATAATTCTTCACATCTAATTTGTATCTTCACAACTTCTCTTTCCTATACCTTATCTCTCTGACAGTGTCAGGACCCAAAATATGTTTCTCTTCTCCTAGTATCCAACCTATTTTTGTTTCTGTAAATAGTCTCATTGTATTGGAGGAATTTCACAATCAATTTATTTGCTTTCACATATAAATCTTACTAAAGAAATAACCACATGGATACAAGTGATCTTTCTAAATCACAAATCTAATCACTGAGTTCGCTTAAATTCTAACTTTAAAACTCCTCTCAGAGGCACATGGATCCTTTCTCTTTCCCCTGAATAACCAGCTAATTATTGGTTCTGCTCCACCTAACAATTACTGATATCCAATCATACTCAAATATGTTAATATCAATTTAGTCCTATAAACCTTGGACTTGATTAATCTATCCATAGGCAATTGGCCATCGTACTTATATCAATTTATGCCTCCAAAATCAACACTACCCTTGTACTTACATGTCAAAGTCATGAAACAATATACCTACCATTGATGGCTTTTCTGTATGCCAACATTGAAAAGAGTGCAGCTGAAATCAGGAAAGCAACTCCATTCATAATAGCCCCACAAAAAAAACTACCTAGAAATTAACTTAATCACAGAAGTGAAGGAACTCTATGATGAAAACTTTTAACACCTGAAAAAGGAAACAAAAACAGAACTTAGAAAGTGGAAAAACCTTCCATGCTCCTGGATTGGAAGGATCAACATTGTGAAAATGGCAATACTTCCCAAGGCTATCTACAAATTCAATGTGATACCCATCAATATTCCAACCCCATTTTTCAAGGAAGTAGAAGAGGCAATCCAAAAATTCATATGGAACAATAAACGACCCTGAATAGTAAAAATGATCCTTAACAGAAAGAATAGTGCTGGAGGAATGCCAATACCAAATTTCAAACTCTAATACAAAGGCATAGTTATCAAAACAGCTTGATACTGGCACAAGAAGGGACCTCAGGACCAATGGAATAGAATTGAAAACCCAGAAATGATCCCACATATCTATAACAACCTAATGTTCGATAAGGGAGATAAAAAACTAGAATGGAAGAAAGACAGCCTATTCAGTAAATGGTACTGGCAACATTGGCTAATCACCTGTACAAAATGAAAGCTAGATCCTTATACCTTACCCTGCATCAGAACCAACTCCAAATGGATAAAAGTCTTCAAAGTCAAAGTAGACACCCTGAAATCATTATAAGAAGGGATAGAAGAAACTCTAGGGCTCCTTGGCACAGGCTTAAATTTCCTTAATAGAGACCCAGAAAAACAACAAATCAAAGAAAATTTGGAAAAATGGGCTTCCATGAAGCTGCAGAGCTTCTGCATGGCAAAGGACATAGCTACCAAGATCAAGAGAAAGCCCACGGATTGGGAGAAGATCTTCACTAGCCATACAATGGATAAGGGTCTGGTAAAATATACTTGGAACTCAAAAATGTAAATTCCCCAACAACAAATCCTCAAAGAAACAACTGCCCAATAAATAAGTGGGCTATAGGCTTACAGAGAAACTTCTCTGAAGAGGAAAGAAGGATGGCCAATACACACATCAAAAATGCTCAACCACTCTAGCCATAAAAGAAATGCAAATCAAAATAACATTGCAATACCACCTCACCCCCGTTAGATTGGCTAAAATCAAGAACTCTTATAACAACAAATGCTGGAAGGGATATGGCCAGAAAGGAACCCTACTGCATTGTTGGTGTGAATATAAACTTGTAGTAGTATGGGTGTTCCTCAAAAGACTTCCCACAGAGCTCCCTTATGATCCAGCAATCGCCCTTTTGGGCATTTACCAAAAGGATCACAAACAAGACCATAATAAAGCTACCAGCACGACTATGTTTATTGCAGCATTATTTACCACAGCTAAGAAAGATATGGAACCAACCAGATACCCCTCAGTAGATGAATGGATTAAGAAAATGGTATATATACACAATGGAATTCTATGCTTCCAACAGAATGACATTGCCCCATTTGTTAGGAAATGGAAAGACTTGGAAAAAATTATACTAAGTGAAGTAAGCCAGATCCAAAAAACATAAGGTCCCATGATTTCTCTTATTTGCAATAACTAGTATATATCTGAGACAAGCAGAAAAAGTAAGATAAGATAATGTTAATTGAAACGAACCCCAAGTTAAGGACACAAGTGGTTTTTTCTTTCTTGCTATTGCTATTATAAGGTACCACATGTTTTCTTTGTTGCTTTGTATGTCCCTCCCTCATGGTATGACCATCTATTTTCACTGTATTTGACGCTGGCATAATTTGGGGAGCAGCAGGAAAAAAACCACTTGTTTTAATAGGGAAACAGGTTGACCCATTGCAACAATGAGATGTACAAGATTCTATGTTGAAAAACGAACTTTTCAATTTAGGCAGGAGGGTGGAGGAGAGTGTAGGTTTGGAGATGGGAGGGAAGGAATGGTATGGAAAAAATCAAAGGAGGAGGCAAAAATGCTTGATAAGAAATGTACTCATTACCTTGGTCATGTAACTGTAACCCCTTTGTACAGTATTTTCACAATAAAAAACTTAATTAAAAATATATCTGCAATTGATCCTACCAATGGACATACAATATTGTTATGTCCAATTTTCCTGAAGGCCTTTGTTTGCCAGTCAGGTTGGTGACTTTCTTAAACTTGTCTACGTATGAAATTGTAGTACGATTATTACAAACCTATCATAATACATATTTAGTTGGATTGTATAACTAGGAAGGCTCAAAATTGGAGACTCTCAACTCTTCCCTCTTGTTCTCAGTCATCCAAGCATTGTCTCTACCTATTTCCCTACTTTTTCCTCTCTCTATCCAAGACACTCTATATATCCTGCATCCTCTTCTCTTGGTCTCCTGCTCCTCTCTTAGTCCCTTCCTTGACAATGTCCTCTTTCTCTACCTGCTTAGTCTGCTGCTCTGTTACCTAAGTGCTCTCTTGCTGTTTGCATTTCCTCTTCAATATTCTCTAGCGGGATGTTTCACCATTCCTATCCAGAACACCTCTATTTCAATAACAGCACCAGAGAAGAGACAATTAAGCTTTTAGTAAAACCATGTTACATAACAAAATAAAAACTGGGCAAGTAAAAACGTTACTGATTTTTCAAAATGTTGTTACCAATTTTCATTCAAAATCAATTACTTTAACTGTGGATATACAAAACAAACAAATCTTAGTAATTAAAAAATTGACAAATATGTCAAATTGGTTATAATGTGAAATTCAAAAATGAATTTCAATGATATCAAAATATTAGCAAAACAGCAAATGACTCTAAAGATGATTTGAAAAAGTATACACTGAAAGACTCCTATAAGAAATAGTGTTAGTATATATTAGAAGAATATATTTACATCCAAACTCAAGAAAGATGTACCTATAAGCATATGACTGAGTCTCACTATGATTAGCTTTAAAAAGAATTAAACCAAGGACTGTGGACATGACCTCAATACTATGCATAAAGAAAAGGATATTCACTCACTTAGCAAGACGTCATGTTTGCTTGACTTTGTGTCAAAAACATTATGTTCTTATTAAGAAGACTAAATTATGACATCTAGTTGAGGTATATGCTTTTTATTCTAGGACTAAGAAGGCAGAGGCTGGAGGATTATGAGTTCAAGGCCAACCTACACTACATTCTAAGACCCTCTCAGACAAAAGAAAAACCTTAAATATGTTGCCAAATAAATTTACAAATGAATTCATAAGTGATAGTTAGTTACCTATCTTAATCTGAAGTATTTTCTCCCTGTTGGATATATAAGAAGGGAATCTAAATTTAAGTCAATGAGGGCCAGAGAGAAAATCTTCCTTGCACTTGTACATTTTTACATACACATTCTCATAAATAATTTAGCTGAGTCCTAAAATCAGATTTAAAGGAAATTTTCCAATGTTGGGCAAAATAAAATTGTACTGTGTTGATTGCTTGGAGTGAAAATGAAACTTGGTTGAAAATGAAAATATTTTTGTTTATAATTATTACAAAGACTTTAGTTATTCTTGGATTTATCCTGTAAACTTAGTATAACACCAAAAGGATTTTGAGGATTCTACAAAAGGTTTTGAAGAAAATGTTCCCTGTGTCTATAGCAAATATATATGTATATGTGTTTGTATATGTGTGTACATATGCATATATAATATATGCATATATACATACAGTAATAAATTTGTAAATATGCATTAATTGTATGTATGTATATATGCATATATTATATATTCATATGTATTTTTAAATATGAATTATTTGTACTGACTTTTGTTCTCTTATTTCTCCCACAACATACCCTACCCCTCACTCTTTTCAGGTAGCTTTATTAAAATATATAAATGAGGAATCAAATAAAAGCTGAAATACAAGCTAAGTAAGCTGCAAGGTACACATATTTCTATTACAAATGATTATGCTTAGAACTGAGCACAAAATAATGGCATCTTGCTTTTTCCACCTACTATTGAAGGTAACTGAGGGTAGAAGGGAAGATTCCACTTGATTAACCCATTTACAGACTGTAACCCATTCAGACTGGAAACACACTTTTCCACAGCTTTTTAGCGGGCCATAGGAAGTTCAAAGGCAATTATAAAAGGACTATTTTTAAGTGTGTCACATAAAGGCAGTAACTTAAAAATTCAACCAAAAGATGTTCATCACCTACTGATTTCCTGGCTTTGTTTTCCACGTGAACTCAATATACTAAGTTTGTAGGAAGCAAGTCATGAATATATAACTACCTCTTCTCCTTAGCTACAATGCTCACCAAAAGTCCTCTCTTTCAAACATGAAAGTGAGAGAAAAAAGGGGACTTTGTCTCTCTCAAGCATTTCTTTAAACATCCAAGCTAAGCGCCAAGACATAAATCTAAACTACAATCTAAAATTTATCTCCAAAGGTTTTCTCTCTATATCCTTTTTTTCTATCTATTCTGCCTTGAGCTCAGATCTAGCCCATATTATCCTCTCCTAAATCAACATGTCTTCCTATTTCTATCTCTGATGTAAGTTTTCTCCCATTTTTAATGTACTAGCCACACAGCAACTACAGTGATCATTCTGTAACTCAGTTGTGATCCTGTCACTCCCTAGTTCTCATTAACTACACGATAAAGGCCACATTCTATAGAATTATTTATGAAATACTTCAAACTTTTCCAAACCTACCTCTTCCTCCACAACACACTCTACCGATTATCATTAACATGTTTTTTTTGTAAAAAATACTGTACAAAGGGGTTACAGTGACATGAGTAAGGTCATGAGTACATTTCCTATTGAGCATTGTTACCTCCTCCTTTGTTTTTCCTCTATCATCCCTTTCTTCCCCACCCCAAAGTTGTAAAGTCCGTTTTCAACATAGTGTCTTGTACAACTCATTGTTACAATGGATCAACCTGTATTATTTAAGCATTTTTATAATGTCTGATATCATAAATTTTCAAGTCTCCATTCATGTGACTCTTCATATCAAACTATCTTCAATTCTTCATCTCATTTTGTTAACTCTGAATCAACCTTGAAGACTTCCATTTAAGACAATATTCATCAAAGAAGCCTTGTCTAACATCAATCCAAATCACGCTGGGATGCTACTTGCTTCCTGTAATCTCAGGAATCTTTAATTTAATTTCCCACTTTTTGTGGATATTTTTTCTTCTATTGTTTTGGTGCAGGTACTGGAGCTTGAACTCTAGGCCTGGGTGCTGTCCCTGGGTTTCTTTGGTTTTCTTTTCATTTCTGGATTTTTTTCTTGTTAACTGGAGATAGTTTCACAGATATTCCTACATAGGATGACATCCTACTCAACATTCTGAGTAGCTAGGATTATAAATTTAAGCCACCAGGACACTGATATCTACTTTCTACCTTTTTTTAATTGGGCAGGGACCATAACCCCAACCATAAAAATTTATCAGAACTCTTCTTCTCCCAGATTATTAGTCCCTTTTTTAACTCCATCAATTCAGTAATCACTAAGTGAACTCCATGGGTATAACTCACCTGCTCACCACTTACATTTTGCTAAGTAATATCTTGATTTACCAAAGGTCCATTGGCTATATAGAAAACAATCATTTTTTTGCTCCTTTTTTAGCATTGGAGAATATGAAGACTATTTGTTAACTATTCTCAATTGCAAGTGTGAACTTATGGCCATGGCCTGAGCACTGTCTTTGAGCTTTTATGCTCAAAGCTAGAGCTCTATCACCTGAGCTACAGTTCCACTTCTGGCTTTTTAAATGTTTACTTTATTAAATCTTTTAGTAAATGTCTACTCCTTTGTACAACTACCTAAATATATATTTAAAATCTCACAGACTTTCCTGCCCAGGCTGACTTCAAACCACCACTCTAAGATTTCAGCCTCCTGAGTAGGTAGGATTATAGGTGTGAGCCACCAGTGGTAGTTGTGATTTGTTTTTAAATCACCCATTTGAATCATTTTATACTTTTTATTCTTGTGATGTGTCTGGCTGATTATGCTTCATCTCTTCTGTGGCTATGCAGTAATATAAATGACTTGTGGGACAGCCTAATACTCCAGGCCAATGCTCATCCTTTCCTGCTGTCCAACTGCAAGAAATGCAAATCTTAATGACAGTCATCATAGCTGAATATATGTTGGTAGATAATATTAGCAAAACAATAACATGTAATTATTTCATTTCACAGCAGGTATTAGAAGCTATTTGGCCTCAGCCTTGTCTTCCTACTTCAGAAGATTTCTTGCCTACTGTTCTTATCTTCTAATGGTAACAATTTATTTTCAAGTTTGTAAAGGATCAAGTTTAAAGAGCTTTTATATAAATCCTATAGCCAAATAAAACCTCAAAATGTATTGCAGAAACTTAGAGGGTGAGTGATTGTCAGTTTGTGGAAATTAAAAGCAGAAAAGGATAGGTAATAAAAGAACACTTTTCTTGGGAGCTGGAAAATAATTTAAAATATGATTTTTATGCCTCTGATCATTGGCAATGAGTATCCAGTTGTGAATGATGGGGGAGGGGGGGAAAACCTGGCAGTTCTTGGGCCATAAAAATGTAACTAATTTAGATATGCACTGAGGCTAACATCTGTAATGCTAGCCAGTCAGGAGACTATCTTGGGCAGAAAGGTCTGTGAGACTCTTATTTCCAATTAACCAATAAATAACAATAAATGAAGGTATGGCTCAAGTGCCAAATTTGAGAAAAAGAACACAAGTGAAAGCTTACCACATTGAGTTCAACCTCACTATTGGCACAAAAAAAATTAGAAAAAAAAGATAATTTAGCTCTGATTCTCCACCTGCAATGGGGCTCTTTCCACTCATTGAAGAAAGGGTAAGATATACATAAGCTACCTCACAAGTAAACTCTAAGCAGTAACAATAAGCTAATTACCTAAGTTTGTACACTGGTAACCAAACTAATCAACAGTTTCCCCAGAAACTTCTGTAACTAAATATAGATCCAATCTCATATATTAATTTAACAATCATCCCATATTCTACCAGCCAATTAGAACAGAGTTTAAGGTGCCATAAGCACGAGAAAGTGCACTGGAGCACAAAGCTACTTATATACAGGTGTGCAAACAATGACCATCTTGTTCATCACCTACAAAGTTGAATGCTAGATTATACTCATTTCTTCCTCCAAAAAATATGAGTAATTAGGAATAAAAATCTCAAAGGAAACTGATTGCTTTTTTGTTTAAAGCTGAAAAAAATGACAAAGGGCTTTTCTATCCATTTTGGGGGCATTCATTTTTTCTCCTGTTTCCCACACACAAGGCCAGAAACATTTCCTCTACCAATGTCCTGATGTCCAAAAACATCCTTATCTAAGTAGAAATCAACAGAGTGGACTTACCAGGCACTGGTGGTTCCTCTACTTAGGAGATTGAGATATGTGGATCAAGGTTAGAAGTCAGCCCTGGAAGAGTTCATAAGACTCTTATCTCCAATTAACCACCAAAAAGCTGGAAGCTTTTGGCTCAAGAGTCCAATGTCATCTTTGAGCAATAAAGCTAAGGGGACAGTACAGGCCCTGAGTTGAAGCACACAAAAAAGAGAGATTAGACTTTTAACTTGATGACCAGTCTTTCTGGAATTCTTGAGCATTGCCTTCCAAATCCACACTTGTATACAACACTCTGAACAACCAACACAACACCCCAGAATTTCTCATGTTTTTATACTATCTTTTCCAATCCAATCCCTCATTACTAAGAATTAAGTGATATTCATTTTCTTGCCATTTTGTCTTTTAGAAATCCTTTGGAAAATGATAGTAGTGTTAAGATGTTATAACATGCATGACTACCCACTGCTCTCCATTCCATTTTCTAATAAAAAGACTTATTAAATACTTGCATGTCAGTTATTCTTGGATAATTGACCTCTGATGTCTTATGCAGCAATAGGTCATTGAAACATTAATTCAACTCTGTAGAAAACTGGGGATCAGAAATATTCAGGAACTTGTTATTGATACACAGACAGTAGATGGTAAAATTAGGACTCCAACCTCATTTATTCATCTTATCCTGGTGCTCCAAAACAAACAAACAAAAACAAAAGTATGGTTATAAATCTCAAGTCAATAGAGCCCAAAGCTATCATAAGCTTGAGACAAATATTAACCATAATAACTTCTACCTCTACTGAGGAAACATAAGGATTAAGTTAATAGATTCATAATATATGTTTCCATTTATTTGAATTCATGCTTAAGTAGATAAAATTCTAAAATCTATCTATCATAATCACCTTGATAGATGGTAAAACCAACAAATCCAAGGTATTATTTTCAGAGTAAATGGGATTGCTTTGTCTAGAATTGGAAAGAAGTAAATTTAATGGACTGTTAATATATGAGCCCCAAGGTAAAGACAGAATGGTAAACTCCCATTCAGTTGGTGTGTTTATGTGTGGTTATGTGTGTGTGCTTACATGTGAGAGTATACATATATGTATGTGGGTATATAAGAATTCATATATTCATATGCTTTGGGAAGCAGTTGCCACCCATTGGGATTATACTTAGGCTGTTTTTAGAGAGTGCCTCTACATCTATCAGCCCTAGAAATGCAATGGCAGAAAGTTTCCTGTAAGGGAAGAGTGTGCTGATTAACAAACCTTCATGTAAGATTCTACTGTTTTCAACTTCAGAAATGTCACAAAAAAATCAGGGATCATGACCTCCTGGACAAAAGTAAAACAGTCACAGCACTTACAGCTGGAGAAGACCGGGCCTTTCTCTTGAAACTAGCCATGATGGTTTGCTCCATCATGATGTACTTTCTATTGAGAATCACACTCCTATGCTCATACAATGCAGAGGTAAGGTTGGTGGCTGGAACAGGAGGTGTCCCTCTCCTCTCTCCTCTTCCTTTGTTCTATCAACCCTAAGGTCATTTTTCTCACCTTCTTTTCTTTTTCCAAAAAATTTCTGGTGTATGTGTACTTGGTGTTACCTAATAATAAAAGTAAGGATGATTAATGTTTAAATTGCGTACAATGTGCCAGAGACTTTTCATCTATGATTTGTTTTATTCTCATAGGCACTCCATAAAATATTTAAGTATTAATATAATCATAAAATGCCAAAACCAAGGTTCAAAAGAGAGATGTTATTTGATGTAACACAGCTCTGAATGTGATAGCCCTACCTAAGATTCAAACCCATATTCTACAAGTTCCAGAGTCAATATTCATGGCACATCATGCCTTTGTCTGCATTCCCCCTCATTGTTTTTCCACCCCACCCCAGCTCTCTCCTCTCCTTCATCACCCTTCAGGTCAGAAGTTCTCAATTTTTCATTCTAACTTCCTTGGAAACTTTGAAAATATTAACACCTAAGTCCTCCATTACTCACAATGGTCACATGAAGTTGATTAAAATAGCAATCCAGTCAGACATAGCTTTCAAAGTTTTCCAAATGATTCTAATATATTCTCAAGGTTGAAAAACACTGTTAGGCATAAGATTTTTAAAATACCAGGTTTTGGAACCCTTTTGAATATGTGCTCTACATTTGCTGAATATATAGGAATGTAAACAATTAGGGATGTAAACGATTTCCTACTGAATGAAATGTGTAAGTGCCAGCAGCATCTCTGGCTCCCTAATGGTCATAAATTTACCCCTTAGAGCATAGATGTACCTGGCATTTATTAAGTCTAACAGTTGTTCATCTTAAGGAAACAAGATCCTTTCACATAAAAAATTGAAGATTCATTCAAAAAGAAAACCAGTTTTCCATTTCATTCATTTCACTATCAAATTAATACTTTCATTTGAGAAGCAAAATCTAGCTGAAATACAGTAATTTGCTAAAATTAAGACCTCATCTTTTCACATTCCGGCTGCTCTGCTAATTTTCCACCAGCCTTCAGCTGTACACTTTCTCTATGAGAGCACTGATGCCTTTAGCTCATTCCAAAACCTCTTTCAGAGTCAAACATCCGCTTACAAACAAATAACACATTCTCATCTTTATATTAGTAAAACCGGATGAGATGACCCTGAAAAATACAATTTGCCACAACAAAGTGAGTTGGGTACAGGATGCCTACTTGTGGCATAAATCCTCACAAATATAATAGCCATCAATTCATGTTCATCAAAAGAGAGGGTATTAATATGCACAAAATCTTCTTGGTTTCCAGCCTCTATGGTAATTAGTGTATATCCAGAAGCAAAACATTGATTACCAGTGATACTTCCTAATTAGAACTATTCATCCTCATCAAAAAATTAAAGGTATCTTACAATGTACTTTTACCAGTGAACAGCAGGAATCCTCAGGTTGCGAGACCCTAGGAGAATAGTAGTTTATTAGTTTAATATGAGGCTTTATTTCCCATTGCATTCCTGAGGAGTCATCACTCAATAGAAGAATGATCCAAAGCCTTACAGAAATACTGTATTGGAAGAAATCACAGTATCTTTCAGTGACCAGAAATACATTTTTGTATATGTTACCCCAAATCTCTCTCTCATTCTGAATCCACTCACCTTTGTAAAGAATGAATATCCTGCTTGTTAAGAAGACTACATAAGATATGTTTAGTAAAATACCAATTAGAGTTAAAATAGACATAATTATTGCTATTACTACAAAGTTTGGTGGTGTTGAATAGTGTAGAAATACAGTTTAAGGACAAATTATTTTAAAACATGCTTTGTGCTTTTCGGTGGATTTTATAAGTAAATAAAATTAGTCGAGCACGAGTAAATATCATAATCTATTGATGTCATTGAGAAAATTCTCAGAAGCCCAAGTTTGTCTATGGTATGTTGAGTTTGCCTAAAGCTGCTCTTCTCTAGGATCTAAACTTTACACAAAATTGGAAAGGATTTCTCTGGTCCTGGAAATGAACAATGATTCCCACCCCGATGACTACTCCCTTCCTTGTATGTAGCCCTTAGATTTCTGCTTATTCCTCTCTTTTCTCTATAGTGTGTGAACTGAAGAGTCACAATGCACCTTGCTAAATATGTCCATTACAGAAACCTTTAATTGCTCCTTCAACTGTGGTCCACACTGTTGGAAACTGTCTCAGTACCCTTGCCTCCACGTATATGTGAACCTGACTTCCTTTGGGAAAAACTCCTCCTCGACCATACTGAAGAGACAATGAAAATGAATCAGAAGGTAGGAGTGCATTCTAGTCATCCCTATAATGCTCTATGCCAACTCCTCTCTCCCTTCCACTATCCCACCAAGTTCCTTTTGTCAGCATTTCAAAGAAAATGCCACCAGGAAGCAGATACAGCCTGTTCTATTCATAAAATTTGTTCATTGCTTCTAGGAAATTTTTATTTCCTGTAAAAGCTGTAAGTCATTCCAGTATTTGTGGTAGAGTAGATTTGGTTCTAACTTCCATTTGTGAAGATAACATTTACTTATTTATACACAAATAGATTGATTCTTCAAAGAAACACCTGAGCTTAAAGATGGATGTACATGCCCACACCTGATATTTTAGCAAAGCATAGAATAAATTTCTATTTTACTATTTACAGTTAGTTCTTTTTTTTTGGGGGGGGTCCAGTCATGGGGCCTAAACTCTGGGCCTGGGCGCTGTCCCTCAGCTCTTCAGCTCAAGGCTAGCGCTCTACCACTTGAGCCACAGTGCCACTTCTGGCTTTTTTCTGTTTGCTTATGTGGTGCTTAGGAATCGAACCCAGGTCCTCTGGAATGCAAGGCAAACACTTTACCACTGAGCCACCTTCCCAGCCCTTACAGTTAGTTCTTAAACTTTGGGAATGTATCTTAACCTTTCTACAAAAAGATAAAGACAAATGCCTCTTTGCAGGTCATTAATAAGAATTACAGAAGAGTATATAATACTTGGCACAGAAGGGAACAGCAACCTATGGCCACAGTGTGTGTGTGTTTGTATGTGTGTATATGTGGGTGTGTTTCTTAATGTATACTACATTCATAAATGCTGAATTCCCCAGCACTGATATATTTGTCAACATGGTTGAGGTTAACACATATATACTGTGCTAACACTATACCTAAAATTTACCAGACTTATTACCAGATTTACCAGACTTATGACTTATTACCAGATTTACCATTTATAAATTTGAAAGCTTCTATTCAGTTTTAAATGAACAATAATTACAAAATGTATAAGGTTTAGGATAATCAGTAGTGTTACATTCAACCTGCCATTATCAATTAATTATCAATTAAGTTAGTCAAGTTTAATTATATTGAGGTTTGGGTTTATAGTAGCAATTTATATATCCATAATACTGTGTAAGATCAAGGCAATGTGATACCAATCTGTTATCCCTAGGAAATAATCTTTATAAACCCTAGTATTAAATATCAGTGGTGGCTCAGTCTGTAATCGTAGTTTTTCGTAAGGCTGATATCTGAGGATTACAGTTTGAAGCAAGCCAGGGCAGGAAACTCCAAGAGACTCTTAAAACTACTGAAAAAGAAGTGATGGTATAGATCAAGTGTGGAGCACTAGGCCATGAGCAAAAAGAAGCTCAGGAACAATGACCAGGCGCTGGGTTCAAGCACCAGAACTGGCAACAAACAAACCTTTCATTACAATTGCCAGCACTTAAAAGATGTAACTTACTGAAGGAAAATATGGTAGTTTAGCACTATATTAGAATATAGGGTGTGAGAACATTTGTTTTGGATACACTGACACCAGGAATAAAACCCATCTTTCACATTCATTACAATAACTTGAAAGACTTATTGGAAATATATCTGAAGATTCACCTTAATGAATATTTTAGAAAGTGTTATTTGAAATCATTTTGTTCCAAATTTCTTTTATTTTTACTAGGCATAAACAACTGTCCTACTTCTGTGATGCATACTTATAAAGCATGGTTCCTTTACAAAATGTTTGGTTTTCAAAAGCGCTTCCCTCAAGGCAGAGTTTTAAGTCAAAGCCTTCTGATAACAATGAATGTCTTATACAAATATGAACTCTCCAAGGAACTGAAAAGTTGCTACAGTTAAGTAGGCCTTCAAAATATTTGATCGTTACAGCCCTGTGAATGTATTATTTAAGCTATGAGCAGTTTATTTAACTTAAGAGTTGAACACTTATTTATTAACTGTAGTTAGTTATTAACACTTAACAGTTTACTTATTTAAGCTATATACCAAGTTAAATGTTTAGGACAAGTGTCTTGTCCTAGGTCACCATATGGTTTTGTCCCACTATCTTCTCTGTAAATATAACCTATAGCTCACATATAGGAACATACACACAATGAAAAAGTTTAGCTCAAACATATAAAGAAAATTTCCCACATTGTCACTACAAAGTAAAACATTTCTTATAAGTAAAAGACATATCATGCCTACTTTTTAAAAATGTAGGCTATGCCCCTTGCCAAAAATGATTATTCATCTAACTATTATGACAACATTTTCTCATTTTCTTTTCTACTTTTGTCACTTATACATACATATTTGCATTTTTTGCCAATACTGGGACTTTAACACAGGCCCTAAGCACTATTCCTTACCTTTTATCATACAAGGCTGGTGTTCTGTCACTTGAGCCACAGATTACTTCTGAAATTTTGGTTGTTAATTGAGGTAAGAGTCTCATCGAATTTCTTACACAGGCTAGCTTTGAACATCAATCCTAAAATCTCAGCTTCCTGAGTAGCTGGAATTACAGTCTCAAGCCACCAGCACCCAACCTCTTAAGCACACATTTTAAGCACTGTATTTTAGTTTTGTCTCATTAAAAATTACATAAATGGAAACACATAGGATGTTTTTGCTTATCTGGCTTATTCCATGCAACATGTTTATCAGACCTCATCCATTTGGTTGTAGTTCACTTGTACACATTACTGTACCATATTCTATTGTATGGGCCTATTATTGACAAGCATTTTGTGCATTATCTTTACTTTGGAAAGATATTCTTGTGTATTTCTCTTGGTACAGAAGCATACACATTTCTGTCAGGTATAAACCTGAAAATAAATTACCTGAATCATAGGATATGCCTATATTAATACAATTCCAAATGTTTTTCCAAGTGCCTATACCATTTACTTTCCCACCAGCCCTGTGAGTTCTTACTGCTCTGAATCTTCAGAACTTGCATACGTCTATAATGAAACTAGTTGCTTATGTATGGCATACATATATGCTTTTATATATGATTATATAAATATATCTACCTTTGAATTACATTTTTACTCTCTTGATCAAAATTTTAATGAAACCACATCTTGTCAGGAGGATTGTGAATTCAACACCAATTCAAGCTAAATACTAAAGCCAACTTTCAAAAAACAAAAAGATTTTCAAGTGTTACCAAACAAATGCAAGATTTAGCTTAATCTAGGTATTGACTAATACCAAGAAATCTATACAGTTTCTATCTTGTTAGTGGATTACCCTCTCCCACTCCTTTAAACTTCTTTTCCGACAGAAATAGCACATATGTAAACAAATGTAAGGACAGAAAACTCTTCCTTAAAAGAACTTCATCACAATACTGAGAGAAATGTTCATATATAGATTATAAATTGCTTTCCTTTTCACAATCACTTGTTTAAGACCTTGATTACACAAATTAAGCAAACACCAATGCAAACTAAAGAAATCTGAATTAAATTTGATAGTATTTACCATTTTTAAGGTGATAAAAACACGAAAACTATGTCCCAATTTACTTTCCCAATTACACTGCCCATCATTAATTTAAAGAATATTAAAAATGTAATGTATACAAAGTATTCACATTAATCCAAGGTATGCATTGTTTATTTCTACAGTCTTTTGGCATAAATATGTTTTATTTTCTAACCCAGAAAATGAAATCTGGCCTATTGTATATACTTAATATGTGATTATATAGTCACTCTTCAAAATGCTAGAAAATGTTTTGTCTGCTTTTGGGACAAAGAATGTTTCGTATGGGCAATTTTACTTGTTTGGCTCTTGGATATTGTAGATTAAGAGAGACTGTGTAATGGGGAGGTTTTAGAGTAATTGTAATTATTCATTGATCATACGGGCTTTGCTAAAATGCTTTGGAGACTTACTATGCCATCTTATTACTTTAACTCAAACTTGGTTTGTTTTTTTGTATGACTCACTCTCTTGTATTGGTTATGTTTTAATTCAAAGACTTGTGCCTGCCAGGCAGGCAGTCTAACACTTGAGCCAGAACTCAGTGCTTTTTTCTTTAAACTTTCGGATAAGGTGTCATGCCTTCACCCACGTGACCTGAAATTGCAATCCTGAATGGCTGGGTTAAGAGATGTACCATATTTGGCTTGTTCTTGGTGTACCATATTGTGTACCATATTTGGCTTGTTAATGAGAAAGAATCTCACTAAATATTTATGGCCAAAATAGCCCCAAATCACAATTCTTCTATTTCCAACTCATAAGAACCTGGGATTGCAGGTCTGTACTTAGTTATGGTTTTTGACATCTCCATCCAGTATGCTAGCTGGCATAATGGCACAATATTTTTTGGCACACAGTAAATATTTGGCTTTTATTAAACTTCTAACCTCTTCCTGATGAGAAACTACCTTTTTTTTTTTTTTACAAAAGAATAAAATGAAAAACAAACTCCACTTTTGAAAGGGTCCTGAGCAGCCAATAGCTCACTTCTCACTATCACAAGAAAGAAAGAGGCTGTCAATAAGGTTCTTCAACCAGATCCTGATCCCACTGCTATCTCCTCTCTCCACATCTTTAATTTGTAGGATGAAGGCTTGTCACTCTGCTTCACACATGATTAGTGGGTGAAGCATGTCTAAGAAAACCCCAACAGGTATTTTCTCAAAATTTTCTGTCCATCATGAAAGTAAAAATAACTCAATCTTACAGGTTTTGTAAGTAAGGTTAAAAGAAGAAATAGTAGTCACATTCCAGAGAAAGTGTAATCGATGTATCTTCATTGACCATGTTAAAAAATATTCAAGACATGCTAAGGAGGCACCTTTCTACAGCTGGGATATAAAAGTCATGCAGTTTTAAATACTAAATAGAAGTTTCTTTCCTTCAACTGTTTAAAGGCTGGGAAAAGAGCAAAGTCTACTAACAAAACTGAAGATTTAGAAAGTTGTAACTTTTTACATTTTTGGTACCATAATTGTTTCTAAGAAAGAGTATAGTGAGTTTTTCATCATATATTCTTTATTTAAATTTCTCAATTCTTAATATTCCAAATGCAATTCTACTGTAAAATTTCCATCAAGGGGGAGAATTAAGTCATAAAATTCAAAGCATATACAAAATTAAGAAAACAGAAGGGATGGGATCGGGAAGGATGGGGAGAATGATGACAGGGGTAATACTGATCAAGTTGCATTGTATTCAAAATCTTTGTTGAATAGCAACTCCTTTGTACACTACTTAAAGATTATTTTAAAATGTTTCCATGCACTTGTAGCTTATGCTTATGACCCACCTACTCAGGAGGCTAAGATCTGAGGATTTCAGTTGCAAGGAAGCCTGGGCAGGAAAGTTCATGAGACTCTTATCTCCAATAAACTAACCCCCCAAGAGCTGGAAATGGAGCTGTGGCTTATGTGGTAGAGCACTAACCTTGAGCTAAAGAAGGTCAAGGACAATGCTTAAGCCTTGAGTTTAAACCCAACACTAGGGCTTAATGTCTCATGATGGAAAAATGTTTTAAAAATGAACAATAATTTTTAGTGTTTTTAAAATTTTTCCATCATGGATAGGAGAACAGAAATTTTGTTTAGATTTTGTAAAGTAAACAACTATCCTGAAATATGAGTGAGATGAGAGAGAGAGACAAAGAGAAGAGAGACAGAGAGAGAATGACAGAGAGTAGTTTAAATCTTCTGCTGAACATCTATCTACATCAATAGTTTGGTTAACAAGCATAAGCAAGCATAATACCTATCAATTAAATTTGACTGGTACCTAAATATATTTTGTTTATAAAATAAAACTAATATATCCCTTACAACACCAGAACTACAAATCTAAAACTTAAGTGTTAGCCAGGTATGGTAATCTCATTAATTGGGGGCTGATAATGAAGGAGATGAGTAAAAGGCCAGCCTGGGCTATGTAGAGAAACTTTGCTTCAATAAATAAATAAATAAATACTAAATCTAATACCATACCTCCCACTAAATTAAAATTTATCTAAAAATGCTGTTATTTTTAGCTCTCCAGCTACACTACATTTTTCAACTAAGTATAGATCAGGTCATATAATTTCATTTGTTGAAATTTGTGGTGTGTGTGTGTGTGTGTGTGTGTGTGTGTGTGTGTGTGTGTGTGTGTGTGTGTGTGTGTGTGTGTGTGCATGTGTGTGCTGTGTGCGTGCCACGCGCGTTTGTGTATGTGTGTGCTTGAACTTAGCAGCTAGTTACTCTCCCCGAGTTTCTTTTGTTTCGGCTAGGCTGGCTGCTTACTGCAATCCTCAGATCTCAGCATGAGTATTTTATGTAGCTAGGATTAGAGTCATGAGCCCCCAGCACCCAACTTGAAACACACCTCACATCTCTCTCTCTTTTCTTTTTGTCCATCTTGGAGCTTGAACTCAGGGCTTGCCTGCTGTCCCTAAGGTCTTTTGATTAAGGCTAGTGCTTTACCACTTTGAACCACTTTCAACTCTACTTCAGGTTATCTGGTAGTTAATGAGATAAAATCTGTAGACTTTATAGCCCAGGCTAGGATTACAGGCATAACTCATTAGCACTCAGCTTGAAACACATTTTTGACATTCAAAACCAATCATAAAATTATTCATTAAACACATGATAAAATCATAAGACAACTATATCTTCATTTTAAATTCACCCCAGTCTCAGAAACATTTCCATAGCTACAATTTGAGCCAAAGAAAAAGCAGAATCCTAATGTGGAATTCAGCACTGAGTGCAAATCTAGATAAATAGATACAAGAGTGTAAGTTATCAGAAACCTTTTATCATGAAGCTGACAAATGATTTGGCTGTGGAGGAACAGGAAAGAAGTGTAACCAAATAGAGGCTTATATTCGATGTGAAGTAAGTAAAAGACTGAACTATATCACCTGAGAGTATAGATGGGTAGGAAAACATAAGGGAGAACAATGAAATGGGTGGCATTGATCAATATGCATTATACTCATAATTTTTTGTGAAGATACATTGCTGCCTTTTTGTGGTTTTGAACCAGTAACTTTCTGGTGATCTGTTACAGAAGCAACAGGAACTAACATTCTTATCCACATAATCATGTATAAGAAATAATTACAAAAAATATTTCTCATTGGAAAGAACCATTGTTTTGTGTATCTAGTTTTCTATATGTGCAGTTTTAGTTCTGTATGGTTCTATAAGATTAGACACATTTAAAAATAGCTTAATTTCCTGACTTCTTTGAAAGGCATTTGGCTCACAAAATGTATTGACCTCTGATACACTCCACTTTTTACCAGAAGTGAAAAGACACAAAGTTTACTTCTTTTTCTACTGAAAGTAGAAAGCCTCATTTAAGAAGCTTATGGCTTTCAAACTTCATGCAAATTATAGTATGTGAACTCAATAAAGATGCAGTAGATATACCTTACAATATCTACCTGTTCTTAGCTATCCATTCCTTGTCTTTGGCCAGTATTATTATTTAGCTCATTACCAGCCTGGACTTCATAGTTCAGCTCTGCTCTCCTGAAGTCCTCCTCCTTTTTTGTCACTTGTCGGGCTTGAACTCTGAGCCTGGGAGTTGTCCTTCAGCTTGTCAGCTCAAGCCAAACACTCTACCACTTGAGCCTGACACGCTTTCCTTGCCCAGGCTGGCTTTGAACAGCAATCTTCAGATCTCAGCCTCCTGAGCAGCTAGGACTACCACCAGTAGTAGGAACCACCAGTGCCTGGCTGGACCTCTTTTCTTTTCTTTTTTCTTTTTCTTTTTTTTTTTTTTTTGGTCGGTCCTGGTCTTTATTAAGTTCTTAAATCATGTTTCGCTCCGCCAACATCTATATTAAATTAAAATTGGAATGTAATAAATACAGGCCTCCACTTCTAGTAACATACTTATTGTTAGGATTCTTGTGGTTCTTGAACTATGCAAATACCTCCAATTTCAGCTTTTTAGGTTTTGCTGGTTAATCAGAGATGAGTGTTGCACATGTTTTTCAGCACAGGGTATAATCTTATAGGCCAAGGCCTCTGCCACTTCCACCTCACTTCACCCAATCCCCACACTCCTGGACCCTTCTTCAGTAGACCCTCACTCCTGAACTTTGTTGTTGGTCTCAACTCATGGAAGCCTCCTGCAGCCATATCTGTACTTTTTCTCTGACTAAGAAGCTTTATCAATGAGCATAGGAACCCTAAAATTAAACTGCTATCAGTCTGGACCACAGAGTTTGCTATTTAACTGAATCTCTGCTCATAAACTAAGCTTCCATAACAGGTACATTCCTAAATATTCCTACAATTCCAATTCTTTCAGCACACAAATTTTCTTCTGTATTTTCACATGAAACAATCATCAAGAAATCACTTCAACTTCCTTATTCTCTTCCTGAAAAAGCACACTGATGAACAGTTTCTGTTTCATCATTCGTCACTATTTTTTCTCCTTTTGCAATCATGTTTCATTTTATGCCTACAATAATTAGCCTGTATCAACCTTTTCCTATTTTTCATTCATTCTTTTCCTCCACTCAAAATGTCATATTAAATTAAAATAAAAAAGTAATACATATATCACCCCCAATTTATTTTCCCAATAATAATTATTGTTGCATTTTTATGTGCTTTGTGAAGGCCATTTTCTTCCTCTCTTATTATTTTCTTATTATTCTTTCCTTCTGTTCTCTCATCTCTTCTCTCTTCTACCTCTGTCTTCTCTTCTCTCTACTCTTTCCTACATCTTCTATCTTCTCTCTCTTCCCTTCTCCCATCTCTCTCTCTTATAACTTCCAAGGTATACTTGCAGCTCCCAAATTCTCTTATTGCTTTTTGAGCTAGAACTAAAAACACAAACTATACCACCAGTCAAGTTCCTTTTTTGTTCTTCCTTAGTTTTTAGATAATTGGAGGTAGATTCTTATGCATTTTTCTGAACAGGCCTGCTTTGAGTTCTTTTCCTCCAGTCTCCATCTCAAGGCCTCCTAGAATGACAGACATCATTTAACAGGGCCCAGGTTGTGCTAATTATCTACCACAACCTCTTATGGGCTGATACAAGTTTTCTGTTCTGTTCACACGCTGAGCCTTGAAGGGTATTCATAAATGCTTCATTCCAAAATCTAGTGGATTTTGTGAGGTTCTCACTGGAATGGTCTTTTGGCCATTACTGAATTCACAAATGTTGCCCTGAACAATTTCTACATTATCTGACTTATCTCATTTTCACCTTCACTTATAACCCTTCTGATTTTATCTGTTCTTAAGTTTTCCTTACAATGATTCTAGGAAGTATGAATGACAGAAGTTTCCAGTAGGGTATACTTTACTGTGCTTACTAAAAATAGAAAGAAGAAATTTAAGATTATCTTGTGAAAATTTTAAAAACTCAAAAAATCTTATGTTGGCATAAAAGAAAATTCTTGACCTTCTGAAAAAGTTTAGTTTTCTCCATAAGAAGAATGCTTCTAAAGAAAGACATCATGAAGCAAGTTGATGATGGCTCATGTTTATAAACCTAGCTGGCATTCCAAGAATCTTAGATCTGAAGATTATAGTTCACAGTCAGCCCAGAGTAGAAAGACTGTAACCATCAACAATCTGGAAGTGCAATGTGGTTTCAAGTAGTAAAAGTGATAGGGCACTTGACTTGAGCAAAAAAACTCATAGAGACAACAGTGAGTCAAGACTAGGCACAGGCTTAAAGCTACTTACAAACACTAGAATAACTAAGAGAAGACCCATACTTTTCAAGTGGAAACAAGAAGAATCCAGAAAGAATTCCAGAATCAGGAACAGACACCGGAATATGGTCACAATATAATTTTATCTCAATAGCAATCTATTATGCTTTAATTCTGTAAGGTTTTTTGTTGTGAAAATACCATACATAGGGGTTACAATTACATGGGCAAAATAATGAGTACATTTCTTATCAAGCGTTGTAGCCTCCTCCTTTGTTTCCCCTTCCCATCCCCTCCCATCCTCCCCTCGCCCCCCAATCCTCCCCGCTCCACCGCCCACCTGCACCAAAATTGTAAAGTTCATTTTTCGAAATAACGACTTGTACATCTCATTGTTGCAAGGAGTCCCCCTGTATCCCTATTTAAAGGATTTGTTTTTCCCCTTCCCCTGGACAAATTATACCGACATCAAATACAGTGGAAGCAGGGATTATACTGTGGGGGAGGGACATACAAAGCAACAAAGAAATAATCTTATAAATGTGTTAGAAATGATCACATGAAAGAAAAAAAAAACATTTGAATACATATCTTAGGGTTCAATTCTGTAAGTTTTTTTTGTTTTTTTGTTTTTTGGGTCCGGTCATGGGGCCTGAACTCTGGTCTGGGCGCTGTCCCTCACTTCTTCAGCTCAAGGCTAGCGCTCTACTACTTGTGAGCCACAGTGCCACTTTCAGCTTTTTTTTTCCTGCTTATGTGGTGCTGAGGAATCGAACTCAGGGCCTCATGCATGTAAGGCAAGCGCTCTACCACTGAGCCCCAATTCTGTAAGTTTTAAGAAGATAAATTTCCTTTTTTTCTCTCTTCTCTTCTCTGTCCTCTCTTTCTCATACCTTCTCTTCCCCTACTCTAATCCTCACCTTCACCTCATCCCACACACAATGCTCCATGTGAACGATTTCAGGATTGTCTTTAAAACTCCCAGAAAAAAAATCCTTATTTTACTAATCTTTGCAATAAAAGAACATATGGCACAACAAGGAATTAAACCGTAGCTAATAATGCCTGCCTGGCTTGCACATTACAAAATAAGGGTAACTCAGAGCAAGATGATTAATACATAAATGGTATGTTAAATTTTAATTTTTTCTAAAAACATTTAAAAATTACAAATTTGTTTCCATTATTACCAGACGCATTGAGTTCAGGGGAATAAATTTCTGGGTATCAAAGATTGAAACATATGAGCCTGTGAGTTAACTACATTAACTGCAATGTGCTATCCTTGGTTTCCAATATCTCTTGTCCATTTCATATCAAAAACTGTATTTCATACACACTTCCAAATTTACAAAAATTTCATTTGTTTTATCATTGTTAAAATTAACAACAAAGCCTTTAACAGACTTTTGTAGTATCCAAATCTCCCTAGACTATGAATACAGTGGCCTCTAAGTGTTTGGGCAGGTACAACCAGAAAAATACAGCTGAAGATATTCTTCTAGAGCAATTTCCAATACAATCCTTCTTCCATCTGAAACGTGTCCATATTTCTGTCTGTAGGCTGATTTCCTTCAATCCCAACAGATTTGCCCATTAATCTCTGGGGACATTATTTTAGTGCATCTTTAGCCAACATCTCAAAACTATTCAAAATAATTTCTGTAAAACAATTCCAAAGACTTCTCAACTACATCATCAAGAATCACTACAACAACACAACAACTATATTTTGGACACCAACTTCCTTCATTAACTACTTCTCTATTCACTGTTACAAAACACATCATAAAACCACTTAAGAAACAAATTATATTGGCTTCCAATTTTCATTTAACATCTATGGAAAAGAATGGTAAAGTAAAGCAATTCATACCACAGTGGCCAGGAATCAAAGAAAAGGGAATACAAAAATGGGTTAGGCATAGTATACCTTAAGAAGATATTTCTTGGTGAACTACTTCTAGCTATGACCCACAAGCAACAATTTTGAGGGAGAGAAAAACCTGTTAGGTAAAAGTTTTTTTTTTAAAGTTGTGAATTGACATGGTAGGAGATAACATGTGTGCTCTCCCATGTTTCCTGATGGCTACCTATGGGGCCCCTTGAAACAAAGATTTCCAGAGCATAAAATAAAAATCTTTTATACTTAAGGTTGGCCACATATCCCCTGGAGGAAAAAGACAAACCACTAGTGGGACTTTCTTGCCTGAAAATAATATTGTGTATGTCGTCCTCCTCACCCTCCTCTTCCCGCTCCTCTTCCCCCTCCTCTTCCTCCCTTCTCCTCCAGCCTCTTCCTTCCTCCTTCTTCTTCTAAAACAGAACACTGTTAATTTCATTGTTGGGGCAAAAGCTCAGACACCTTGAATGCAGTGGTTTAATGAACACATAAGGAACCAACATCCCCGTCTCCTTCAAAAACTCCTTTTTTAAAATTTTGTTAGCCAGAAGCCTGTAGCTTACTCCTGTAATCCTAGCTACATGGGAGGCTGAGATCTGAGGCTCGAGGTTCAATGCCAGCCTGGGCAGAAAAGTTCGTGAGAATCTTATATCCAATAAACCACAAGAAAACCGGAAATGGTGCTGTGACTCAGGGGTAGCGCACTTGCCTTGATCTGAAAAGTACAGGGACAGCACCCAACCCGAGTTCAAGCTGACTAATAAATAAATAAGTAAACAAGTAAGTAATTAAGTGAATAAATGTTATTGTAAATATGATGTACAGAGGAGTTACAGTTACTCAGGTAATGTGCACATGTTCTTTTGAATTGTGTTACCCCCCCTCCTTCATTCTCTTCTGAAAGACCAAGGCCTAAGCCAGAGTATACTTCCCTTCCTACCCAAGGAAACAATGTCTGAATGAAGAAAAGAATCCTATTTCAGTGTACCACATACTCTCTGTCATTTAAAAAAATCAGAAAATGATCATAATCTTTCCCTAGAGATATTTTCTTCATGGCTAAGTGTCCACAGAGGCCATGTATCCATCTTTCTGAGAAATTAATCATGTTCTATTGCTCTAACTCTGGATAGACTTTGTGGTTCCATGGATTGACAAAAGTTAAACCACAGGCAAATCAGTCATATCTTGGGTATTCAACAAGCTAATTCTCCCTAATTCCAAAGAACCCTTTCTCTAAAGAATAGTCCTTTATCTTCCATGCTCAGGCCTAAATTTTAAAAAAAAATAGTAATCATCTTTTGATGACCAAAAGGTCTATCTAATAATACCCTCAATTAATATTTACATGTATCATTCTTGTACACTGGTCAATCAGGGAGTAACTGTGAAAAAGGCTTTCTTTGTCACCAGAATTATAGAAAGCAATTGACTAGTTGTTATGGACAGCTCCAATTTGGAGCTCAACATTTATGCATGCTTAATGCAGTTAGACCCACACTTACTATGCACACTTATATTTTAATATGAAATGGCTTTATCATAAAGGTCATTATCAATTTAAAGGTTGACACCATATCTCAATCAGGTCTAATAAAAATACTGACCTTTTAAAACTAACTCTGGGCACTGGATGCTCACAACTATTATCCTAATTATTCAGGAGACTGAGATCTGAAGATCACAGTTCAAAGCTAGCCTGGGCTAGAAAGTCCCCATAACTCTTATTTCCAATTAACCACCAGAAAACCAGAAGTGGTTCTGTGGCTCAAAGTGGTAGAGTGCTGCCTTGAGCAAAAGAGCTCAGAGACAGCACCCTGCCCCTGTATTCAAGCCAAACAACTCAAAACAACAACAACAAAACATAAGTCTGGCCAAACCAAGGGGAAAATAGGGGACAATTTTAAGTTCAAGTATCAAACAAAGTTTTGAGATTTGGTTAGTGATAGTTTATGGATTTTGATAAATCTGTTTTCTAACTTTTACAATAAACATACAAGTAGTATTGCTTTTCATTCTAGATATAGGGTTATTTTATTTTCTCTAAAACTGTCATCTGATCCAGGAGCCAGTGGCTCATGCCTGTAATACTAGCTACTCAGGAGGCTGAGATCTGAGGATCACAGTTCAAATCCATCCTGAGTACAAAAGTTTCTGAAACTCTTATCTCCAATAAACCGCCAGAAAACCGGAAGTGTCACTTTAGCTCAATGGTATAGTGCTCGCTTTGAGCTGAAGAGCTGAGGGACAGCACTTAGGCCCAGTGTTCAAGCCCCACGACCGACAAAAAATAAAACAAAACAAAAACAAAAAAACTGTGATCTGAGTTCAAAAGTTTTAAAATACAAGCTTTACAAAGTATAAAATTTTAAGAATACAAACTAAAGAAAGAAAAAGATTGTGAAGAGGAGATGAAGACATATGATGGAGAATATTTTGAGAAAAGGTTTCATGATTTTGTATAAGAAAAAAATCCTGGGAAGTGGCACTGTGCTCAAGTGGTAGAGTGTGACCCTGGAGCTGAAGAGCTGAGGGACAGTGCCCAGGCCCAGAGTTCAGGCCCCATGACTGACAAAAAGAAAAAAGAAAAAAATCACGAAAGAGTAAGTTTACTATAAGAATTAAGACAAACCCCAGAAAGTTCAAGGAGATAATAAAGGGTAGGGGAGTATGTTTTCAAATATAGGTAAATAGATAGATAGAACTTACAAAATAATTACATGTGATTAGATTGGCTATAATTCAAATAATTGTCCATGGGTCTTACTTAGGTCATATTATTATGAAGCAAATGAGTTCTTACAAATATTCCAAAGTGACTTAGAAAATATTATCAAAGTAATTTCTTGTGTACTATTGAGTGATATCAATCTTTTGACTACTTGAAAAACTGTATCCTAAGTCAATATTCAATCAAGTGACATCTATCTCAGGATCTTTTATTGATCATCATACAACTAAGTATGTAAAAACTGTTGTTATGGGGCTGGGAAGGTGGCTCAGTGGTAGAGCACTTGCCTTGCATGCTCGAGGCCCTGGGTTTGATTCCTCAGCACCACAAAAGAAAAAAGAAAAAAAGCCAGAAGGGGCGCTATGGTTCAAGTGATAGAGCGCTAGCGTTGAGTTGAAGAGCTGAGGGACAGCGCCCAGGCCCAGAGTTCAGGCCCCATGACTGGACCAAAAAAACAAAACAAAACCAAAAATATTGTTAATTGTTGCTGTCTTTATATTTTAGTTCCTCTATATGAACCCATTTTAGGATACAAAGCTGACAAGATAGGATACCAACCAGGTACCCTTACATTAATTATACCACACCAATCAAGCTTTTGTCCATGAGTCCCTATTGCAGTGATAGCTTTTCAAACTTAATGGGTTCAAGGTAATCCCTGTTTGGGAGTCATTTCTATTTATCATACTGTTGCTGCAATTTGGCCAGTTTTATTGACAGATTCTCTCCTTCCTGGCCTGTTAGTATTCTGACTGAAATGTAGAATATTACATGAACTGAGATATCTCATCACAGCACTGAACAAAATCACTTTCTGGATACTTTCTCAGCAACAAGAAAGATCAAAGTTTATCATGGGACAAAGTTTATCAAGGGAACAAAGTTTATCAAAGGCCAACACAGAGCCACTTGAAAGAAATAACTGCTCAGGTAAGAAGTGATACTCCAAGTGAAGTCACTTGTGCTTGTAATTTCAAAATTAACTAAAGGTCGAGAAAAATATTTATAAGCATAGTACCTGATGCTGATGCCTGTCTACGCCCCAACAAGATGGGAATTTGTACCCTTGCCTTTCTTTTTTTTTTGTATATAATATATTTTTATTGTGAAAACACTGTACAGAGGGGTTACAATTACATGGGCAAGATAATGAGTACATTTCTTATCAAGCATTATAGCCTCCTCCTTGGTTTCCCCTTCCTATTCCTTCCCATCCTCCCCCCCCCAGCCAATCCTCCCCACTCCCACCCCTCTCACCAAAGTTGTAAAGCTTGTTTTCGACATAACGACTTGCAAATCTCCTTGTTGCAATGGGTCTACCTGTATCGCTATTTAAACGATTTGTTTTTCCCCTTCCCCTCCACAAATTATACCGACATCAAATACAGTAAAAGCAGGGGTTATACTCTGGGGGAGGGACATACAAAGCAACAAAGAAATAATCTTATAAATGCGTTAGAAACAATCGTATGAAAGAAAGAAAATTTGAATATATATCTTAGGTTTCATTTACCTAACCTCACATTATCTAATCTTTTCTGCTTCACTCACACATATATTAAATATTGCAAATAAGGGAAACCATGGGACCTATGTTTCTTTGGGCCTGGCTTACTTCACTTAATATAATTTTTTCCAAGCCTTTCCATTTCCTAACAAATGGGGCAATGCCATTCTTTCTGATGGAGGCATAGAATTCCTTGTCTTTCTGTCACCAGCTATTAATAAGGCTCCACAAAAAAAAAAAAAAAAAAAAACCTGAGATATTCCTTTCCATATACGGTGCTAACAACTTGAAATACCATGAAGCCTAGATTAAGAAATAGAAGACATTTTTCATGTGATCTAGTCAACAATAATTTGTAGCTAATTACTTAGTCCAAATGTTTATAGATCTACAGTAACAAACTGACTTCCTAGCAGCTATGATTTCATTTTTAAAAATTCTCAAATACAGATATGTGGATACAGGCAAAGGGCATGTCAAAGGGATGTCAGAACAAATCTTGTTCAAACTAACATCTAGAATAATCCCCACAACACATATCAACTTAGACAGTAAGATCCTCAACATGGGTCTCAGGAGAGATACCTGGTTTGGATTGCCTTGACTATTACCTTTCCTGAGACCTCTATCTAATACAATAATTCTGGTATTTGGTCCCTCTAGTTTCAACCTGATTGTTAAGCTTGAGATTGGAGCCTATCAAGCTACAAATTGCCATTAAAAGAAACTTAATATAAATTGTCCTTTGCAGTTTTAATGTATTCCAAAAGGACAACACACAAACTATATGCTATCTGCCTAAAAGACCCTTCCTTCTAGGAGGATGACAAACAAACTTGCTGCACTCTCCTCTCAGAAAAAGTGGCCTGGAGAAATCATTGCCAAGAGAGGCAGCATTATAGGGCAGGTCTCTAACAACCTGAATCTAATGGTTAACAAAAATAACAGCTTCCAATATTTTTCCAAACTTCAGTTTACCTGCACAAAAATAACAGCTTTAAAATTTCCCAAACTTCATTTTTATCCTGTGGAACTTTATCCACATGAATATCTTAGCAATAGAACGTGGTTTCATAAGAGCCACAAAACTTCCTCTCCACCAGAGGAAATACACTCATCGAAGCCCAACTATAGAATGAATCCTGTCACTGAAGTACAGATTATATAAAACAAAGAATTTAGCCAACCTACAGAAGCCCGAAGAAGATAGAGCACACCAAAAGATAAGAAAAAGGCACATCTTGTTGAAAAGAGATTCACTATGTCACATATTATTTAACAAAGAAAAAAAGGTACAGTTGCAGATTGAGAAAACACTATCCAAGGTCTGCAGGCTTGGGAATACCTGCCTGAGAGGAAAGACCAGAGGGCTGTGAATCTTTATCACTAGGGCACTCTAGGAAATCTGTGTCTATGAGAAAAACAGCTCAAATAAATCAAAGAAATGGAATCATTT
This sequence comes from Dipodomys merriami, assembly GCF_024711535.1. Lineage (NCBI taxonomy): Eukaryota > Metazoa > Chordata > Mammalia > Rodentia > Heteromyidae > Dipodomys > Dipodomys merriami. Next base: position 2,407,048 of record NW_027206546.1, on the reverse strand, counting down.
GAATGAGAATGAAGCTGGTTTCTGCCAAACAGGCTTGGAACTCCCTGCTGAATCAAAGAATAGACACATAGCACCAGCCAGCAGCAAAATATCAGAGGTCCTTTCCTCCACCTAAAGTTTCAATTAAAGTTTATAATACACACAGAGGGCAATATTGCCAGAACCAAAACATCAAAATTTCTGTGTTTTATTTATTGACTCAATTGTTCAACTCTGGTTTTTCCAAATTGTAATTTATAATAAGGCCGTTTAACTTCACCAATCATTTAATCCATTTAATATTTGATTTCTCTCTTCTTTAGTCTCTATTTTGTTTATTTTTAAACTGAATCTATCACATCTGAATCACATCCTAACAATCCTTTCTTTGAAATATATTTCCATCCCTTCATTGCCACTTCTCCTCATCTATACTACCCATACCTCATCATCCAAGATATAAACAAATTCAGAGAGGATGGATGAAAAAAGACCTTACAAACAAACTCATCAGGAATTAAGGAGTAACTATACTTATAACGAAATCAATTGCAGGTCAAAATCAGTAAGAAGAGACTAAAATATTATCACCTCATATAAAAAATGGAATGAATGTTCCATGAAGAAGAAATTATGGGGGTCAACATGTATTCACTTAATAGAGGAATACCAATTCAACAAACAATCCTGGACTTACCAGTACTGACAAAATCCAAAATAAATAAAAAAATAATAATAAAACCCATTTTGTTTTATTATTATTCACATCTAAGGTGAATCTCTTCTTTAGTTAACTGGTTTTTTGGTGAGAGTGAAATATGGATATGAATCTAAGTAACTTGACTGCCATCTTGGCATCTTGCTATTAATTATAGATGGGGACTTTCCAAACTCTAGAGGTTATAGAGGACAATCTTTGGACTGTAATAATTGTCATGGGCTCCAGGAAACTACCACTTCATCTAGGTAATTGGGGTCCTGATTGTCCTTTATTTTCCCTATGAATCATCACTTTATTAAAATTAAGTATCCCCACCTAATCATTTAACCTATATATTATCACTTTGTTAGAGTTAACTATCCCCACCTATTTTGCCTATGTATAACCATTTTATTAAGAATAAGTATATTCACTTTGCCTTTGTATAACCACTATTATTAGGAATAATATCCTCATTTAGCTTGTTTTGTTTTATGAATGACACTTTTGTTAGATTGTTAAGATTTGGTCTTCACCTCAAGTACACGTCCTTGTCTTTAGAAACTATGTGCTAGCTCTGTTCTGGGCTTCTGGTCTTTCAGACAGGAGTCCACCATGCAGTCGCTGGCTTTTTAATAAATACTCCAAATTCGACCTTCTAAATTGTGGCATCTCTGAATCCCAATAATTGAGAATACCTTACAACAAGAGTACATAAAGTCTTCCATTAACAAACACATTTTACAAACATATATACATATAGATATACCTATATATCTATATGTATATATACTTATATATCTGAATGTATATATATATATATATATATATATATATATTTCCTCTAATATCAGGAAAAAGACAGGATATTCATTTTCTCTACTAATTTCCAATAAAGTGCTGAAATTCCTAACCTCAGCAATAAAAGGAAATGATACAAAAGGAACCCAAAGAGGGAAAGAAGTAAGGAAATTATCCTCATAAACAGATAAAAACTTACTTCTGAAGGACCTAGATAAACCCCTCATTCTCAGGTGCTGAAGCCAATGAATACTTACAGCAAATGAGAAGGAAAAGAAAGGAAAAGTAAAGGAAGGAAAGAGAAAAAAATCCATTCTTTCCCATATATGAAAAAAAATGAAGTTGAGGATTAAATTGGGAAAGAAATGCTCTTTGTAATAGTCTGAAAAAAGTAAATTAAAATACCAAGTAATCAATATATATATATATATAGATATATATAGATTACTTGGTATATATATATTATATATATATAATATTATATATAATATATATACATATATTATATATATATATATATTAACAGCTGAAGGACCACTACAACTAAAACTATAAAATATTGAAGAAATAAACTGAAGAAATGATTAGGAGTGAAAATACCTCCAAGTTCTCAGACTTGCAAAATTATTATTGTGAAAATGGACATACTGCCAAAGGAAATCTACAAATTCAGTACAACATACATAAAATCCCAATGTCATTGTTGACTGAGATAAAGACAATATAAAAATTCTAATGAAAGTTCTAGAACAACAGAAGGAATTTTGGGTAAATTAGCAATAATGAACGAAGGTATGACATTCCAAAACTTTAACTTTACAATGAGCTACAGTAGCAAGTAAGATTGGTACTGGCACAAAAATAGGTTTGAAGACCAGTAGTATAAACTAGAAGTCGCATTAATAAACCCATATACTTGCATGCATCTGGGATTTGATAAAGTAGTAAAAAGTACATGTTGGAAAAAATGGCAATCTTTAACCAATGGTGTTAGGAAAATTGGATATTTGAATATGGCTGGCACCTTATTGGTTACAAGGTTGGGTGGCAGGACCTAGCATCTTGTCTTCTTGCTCGGGGAAGGAAATGCCCCCACCCATCACCTACCTCCCAGGTGATGGGCATGCCTGGAACCATGGAGGCTGTAGCCAGCACTTGGCTGAGAGGTTAATGAATCTGTCAGTCCATTGCCTGGGACTGGGAATTTCCTGTGGCCCTGCCCTGGGCTTGGGCCCTATTTAGGCCCAGACCAGCCTAGCTGCCTCTACCATCATGTCTCCATGATCCTGTCCTGTGTCCTGTCTTCTGGCTTGTCTCTGGTCATCATAACATCCCAAATATTGTTCTCCATCAGAGCTGAATTAGCTTGCTGGTATTGTTTTTGTTCTTTTCTTCCTCTCTCTCGTTTTTCATAATTCTGTTTTGTGTAGTTGAGTGCAGCAGGCCTTTGTAACCAAGGTCTGCCTGTAGCCTGCTAATTGTATAATAAAGACTCCAATATTTTATATTTGAAAATGTGGCTTCTGGGATGATTCACATTATAACACATCCATATGTAAAAAAACCAAAGCTGGATCTCTTGACTGTCACACTGTCTACTCAAAATGGAACAAACACTTCAATTTAAGACCTAAAATCTTGAAACAAATACAAGACTGGTTAGGAGGAACACTAAAACTACTGGCATATTAGGAAGGAACTTTCTGAATACAGACCAGGGGTTCAGCTTATTGATAATTGAGAAATCATTTTGTAACAAGGCAAAAAATTTCTGTACAGCAAAGTTTGTATTTAATCAAGAAAAAAAAAATCAATGTACTGATAGCCAAAGTACAGCCATTCTGGACTTTTGAAGTCCTTTACTGAAAGTATCCATTGTAAAGGCCTTTACTGAAAGTATCCAATGTGAGGACTTTTACTGAAAGTATGAACTCAGGTTCCTGGAAAAACTGCAAAATGTCCTAATAACATTCTGCCCTAGCTACAGCCTAGCAATAGCCATCAGTGGATGACAGGAAGGTACCTAAAGCTCCAGATGTTTCTTAAGATAACATAGTTAACATAGTTTGCTGCTTAACAACTTAGCTCATGCACGCCAGCCAATAAGATTGTTACAAGATTCACTCAGTAAATTTCAACCAATCATATAACCCTTAAGTTGGAACCCCCCTACCCTTGCTAAACTGAGAAGTCAGGGCTCTCAACTCTGACCTGCTCCACAGGTGCCCGTTGTGAGTCCAGGCTGGAGCTTGCAATAAATGACTCTCGTGTGCTTGCATCAGAATCAGTTCCTTGGTGGTCTTTGGGAATCCTTATCTGGGCATAAGATCTCAAAATGGAACATCTTTATCAGCTATACATCTGACAAGGGCATAATATCCACAATAGACAAGGCACTCCCAAACTAAGCTGTCCTAAATTCAGTAAACCAATGATTGGACAAAGAAATCACAGAATTTCTCACAAAAAGAAGAAAGAATTACCAATAAAGACATGAGGAAATGCTCAAAATTCTCATTTTAATATGAATCAAAGTAATATTGCGATTTCATCTTACCCCTGTGAAAGCATCCTATATCAAGTATACAAAAAATAAATGCTGGTTGTGAGTTGAGGAAAAAGGAGCTTTATTATACTGTTAGTGGGAATGAATGTAGTGTAATATTCAGGAAGACAGATTAAATATTCCTAAAAACTCAACATAAAACTAGCTTGTGATCAAGCAATACCATTTTTGGTCATCTATCCTGAATATTACAAGTCAGTTTGCAGTAAAGACTCTTGAACATCTATGTTTCTTTTTTCACAGTTTTCTATAACCAAGGAAATCAAACCGCCCAATGCTTTCTGAACGGATAATGAAAATGTTGTGTGTATTATATATGTGTATATATATATATATATATATATATATATAAGCACTTTTAAATCAAATGTATAGCATAAATTATTACTCCTTTTAAATTCTTTAATAACTGATTAATAAGAAAAGTCAAAGGAATAAAATTGTTCTCTTGCTTTCCCTTATCTAGTTTTCCTGAATCATGTCTCTCTACTTTGTGTGATCACCTCCAACCATAGGCTACAGAGAATTACTAAACCTGGAAACTTGCTACTCTCTTCTTGAAAGGTTCTTCAGTTGTTCCACTCAGTATGATTATATCATCTTCTGCCATCAAAATAAATATAACACAATGGCTACCACTCAGAGTGCTATTTATTCATTCATTAGTTAACAGATTTAGCTGAGAGTAAAGCACTGGGTAACTGTATTCATACACACACCTGTTCTCCTATGTCAGTTGAGGCCTCATTATCAACCAAAATAAAACCTTAAGTTCTATGACAAACAGCTGCTTGTCTCAAAACATGGCAATTGCTTCTGAGAAAGCAAATATTTTTAAGCGGTACACTTAAGAGGACTTCTTAGGGTAACAAAACTAAACATGTTGCAATGTACAGAGAAGACATTATAAAATCAACTAAGACTTCACAATTGCTGTATGAAAGACAATCAGTCATTGACACTTTATTGGTTCAAACGTATTGTGTGGTCTATTTGTCCGTTGCCAGACTTATCAATCACACCAATCAACCATCTATGTAGTATTCTTGACTTCCATATTGCACCCTCCCTCTCTGTTTTCTTTCTCTTTTTCTTTTTAAAATGGAAACCATCACATCTGAACCATAGTTTCTACAAGTTAATCCTCTTTCAAATTGGGCTGTAGATCCCAACTGTGTAAAAAGTTAAGGGATCCCAGAAACCTAAAGAGGAGAATGGGCAGCCATCTTACAACAGCCTGAAAAGACCACTGACAGCAACTACTATAGGAAAAGTATTTTGGAGAACGACAGTACACTATCTTCTAGAGTCTGGTTTAACAAGGAAAGCTACAGCTAAAGATTCTTAAAATTACTCTTTGTAAGCCTAATAGCTATTAATCTGTATAAGATTATCTCTGGTTTCTCCAAGTTGTAAATCAGAAGGAGGTGATTCAACTTTCAATCATACCACACTTATCCCCATTTTTTCTTCCTTGCTCTTCTTAAGGGAAATGATTGTATCTGAAATATAATAGCCACCAATTATCCCTTTCTTCCTTTCTTTTTCTTTCTTTCTTTCTTTTTTTTTGCAGTCACATGTTTTAAACTCTGGGCTTCGGCACTGTCTCTGACCTCTTTTGTTCATGGATGATGCTCTACTACTTCGAGCCACATCTCTACTTCTGGTTTTCTGGTGGTTTTAGAGATAAGAATCTTACCAATCAATCTTCTCCATTTAATCCTTGAGCTTCATATCACCACACTTTCCCCCCCCCCCTTTTTTTTCACACTTCTTTAATGGAAATCATCTTATCAGAACCATATTTCCCAACAATTATTGCTATCATATCTGAGTTTCAATCCCTGTATACAGTAATATATATTACTCATGTATCTCCCACCTCCATTCCCTAATTTTTATCAATAACAAACCACCTTCTAATAATCTGCTCAAAATATGATCATTTGTTTTTCTGTTCTATTTCCTTTGCTGTGTTTTTTATTTCAGCCATCTATTTCCTGTTTCTGAATGTCCTATTGGCTAATGTACTTCTTTCTCTTCTTCTATTATCCTTTCTCTTTTTTCCTTGTCATTCCTCAGACTCCTTATTATTGAAGTTTGCACCTAAACATCTGTGTATGCATTTATTCTTTTCTCCACAGTTTCACAATACGGGGTCAATACAACATTAGATACCTTTCCCCTCCCCTGAATAACTCATTTCATCTCCCCACTAACCTGTGCTGTAAATACCAACTCTCAATACTTCCCAACCTATATTGTAAAATACTTCCAATTATTCCAACAGAACTTCCCCTTCATCTCTGAACTACTCCAACTCTGTGAATTATAACCTTCCAGAACAGGAAGTCTCTCAGGAAAATTCATATATTTATACTAATTACTTATTTTTTTCAAAAGTCAAGGGTACAGGATAGATTCTATAAGTGTTACAGGGTACAGGAAAAATCATGAACAAATTTCATGTACTTGAGTTAAAGTAAATTGAATATTAAGTGATGTAATGACAATAAAAGTAAGAAGATTTGTACATATATTTAAGAGATGATCCATGACACACACACACAGAAAATGAATTCAAACAACACTTAAGTTCTAAAAATGTCATATCCTGTATTTTAAAAAGTCCTTGATTCTAACACAATAGTATGATATGTACAAAAATTGGTAAATAAGTACACAACAAGCATGAAAATAAAAAATACAAATAAGAAACCACTATGCATGGTGACAAATGCTTCTTATTTTCAACATGCTGGGTGCTAAGGCAGAACAATTGAGTGTTTATGGACAGCCTGTGCTAAAATAATAAAATTCTGTGGGAAAACAAAACCAAACAAACATAAGAATAAAAAAGTTTGTATGTGATCAACTCAAAGAAAAAATAAAAGTAATAACTCAGGGACACATAACATAGCAACAGATTCTCAAGGGGAATAAGGGAAGATTAAATTTGGCATATAACCAAAAAACCACACAGAAGAAAGTCAAAGTAGAAAAGTACATAGAGGGGGAAGAATGCTAACAGTTCTCTGGACCAGGAGAGGGAATAAGAAGTCAGCAAGACTATTGATTTTTATCAATTTTTATCAAGTTATCCAACCTAGGGATCCGTAAACTCAGTGGTAGGAAAAATAAACCAAAATAAAGAGAAAATAAGTGAAATGAGGCAAAGCCCTCAATCAATTTTCCTATTTTTTAAAATATGTGGTTTCAACTAGAGAGAAAATAATGCTAATAACAATACCTAACTGCTAGCCAGCTACTGGAGGTTCACACATGCAATCCTAATAACTCAGGAGACAGAGATATGAGGACTGCAGTTCAAAGACAGCCAGAAGGTCAATCAGACCTCTTACTCCAATTGCACAGCAAAAAACTGAAGTTGTGATGCAAGTTGTAGAACTCCAGATTTGAACAAAGAAGCTGAGGAAATGAGATCCTGCATTGAGCTCCAGTTCTAACATAAAGCACACCTCAACAAATAACTAGTATGTTGCTGGCAATAATAGGAAAGGTACTACATTTAAATCTGTATTTCATAGCTAAAATATAAATAAATTCATATATAGTTTAAATGAAGTCAGGAAAGCATTTTAAGAAAACAGACATCAAGTTTTCTAACTGGTGTCAGGGAAAAATCTAAAAGCAAAACACAAAAATAAAAAGTAAGAAAACACCAAAAAATATTTGAAAAAATCATTTTTATATGCATGATAGGGTGACCTCTACAGTGATTGGTTAGTTCCTTTTCCTCCCCTTTTATGCCATGCAGGTTTTTTTTGCTTTAAAAATGTTTGTTGTGTGATAATAAATTCCTGCTTGACTTGACTCCCTGCTGCATCTGTCTGTCTCTGAGGCTAAGGGAGGCTGGGGAATGGGCAAGTGGCCCACTTACCTTTCCTCGGACCTTGTCCATCTTCCATGAGATGGACAAAAACCCAACAGATATGTTTATGGTTTATAAAAATTAATTTGCAATACATTTGATAGTTAATATCATAAACTTTTTAAAAGGTTTTAAAGCCTTTAGATACAAGTCTGCAGGCAGCAAAATGAATACTACAATTTTTTTTAGTTGTTTTTCAAAACTCACTAAAATGAAATCTTTCTAATCTACAGTAGTGGCTCACAATTTTAATCATAGCATCTCAGAAGGCTGAGGGTCTTAGCTCAAAGACAGCACAAGCAAGAATGTCCTTAAGACTCTCATTTCTAATTATACACCAAAAAGCTACAAGTAGAGGTTATAGCTCAAGTTGTAGAGGACAATAAACTACAAAGCACCAGTAAGGCCCTGAGTTTCCTCCCCAGTACTGGCACAAAAGACAAAATAAAACATATTTTTAATCAAATGAAATAAATTCATGTATTACTGAGAGTAATATAAATTGTCATAAATTTTCTAGAAGGCCCATTGAAAATATGTATGAAAAGCACTAAATGCACAAATGTTCTTTAATCAGTTGGCCTTTTACTCAGTGTAGCAAACATTAAAATTAATGCAGCTTGGTAAGATAAAGTATTACTTATCTTAACTTAAAAATACTATTATAAGTTATTAAAAGTTGCCACCAGTATTTCTCATTCTCAGTTCTTGCTTCCTACCTCAACATATAAGATAAACTAATATTATTAAATAACCAATATTATCTACTGCTTAGCAAGAACTTATCCAGCGACTGAAGGAAAATAAACTCCTCCAACAGCTCACTCAAAAAGTTCACTTCATCTTCTACCCCACAGTACATTGATTCACTCTCAATTCACCTATTGCCTTAATAAATATAATCCTTTTCCTGCTTCTAGTGACTAAAAATCCAAATGGTCATCTTCTTCATAAACAACCTCAGTAAAGATATAGCACAATTACATCCTTGGACTCACATGACTTAACCAAAAGAAAACTTCAAGTAAAGAGGTAGCAAGACATTTGTGAATGGAATATATAAATTAATCTATTCCATTACCATTTGCTCTATACCTGCTGCATGAAAGCAGGACACATTTTCTAGAGCTAGGATTATAACTCAGAAATCAAGACTCAAGTTCAGGAATAAATATAACAAGCACTTTGGAAAAACGAGGAGTGGAAGGGTATCAATTCGTTATCATCACAGTGATTGAGAATTGTATCCTCCCTTCCCTCCCTGAGTCTCACTGAAGATTATGTGACAGGGAATTTCTTCTTTGCAAAGAGCACAGAGTTCATTTTGAGATTCCAGCCAGCAACATTTTCTGGATTATGAGGGAGAGAGGTAGCTTAGGTGCTACCTATCATCTGTACCTAGATACTGAATCCCCTTACATAAAATCCTCTGTATTTATTCAACGTTTTCAATGGCATGCTAATTTCTTTTATTGTTTCTTTGTTCATTCTTTTGGTTTTTGATTGTAAAAATACTGAACAGAGGAGTTACAGTTACATGAATATGGTAATGAATACATTTCATATCAAGCATTATTAGCTGCTATTTTTTAATATCTTAAATTTCTTAATTATTTTATTCGTGCCTTAAGAGGACTAGAATGGAAAAAAAAACATTTTCCCACCATGAGCTCATATTTACTCTAAGATGCCAAAACTGCTTATAATTGTGTATATTTCTCCAAACTCATTTTTCTGCTATGGCTCCATGGATTGAATATCTTTATATGCCAATTAAATTTGGTATGCCACACATGCAATAACTGACCTAGGGTATGAGGTTGCCATGTTTCTATTTCTCACTGTATATGTATAAACATATATATGTTTATACAGAAGCCAATTTCTTTTCATTCTAATTTATATGAATTGGAATTTTGTCCAATTTCGTCCAAGTTTTCTGGTGTCAAGTAATTTTTTATACTTTGAACACAGTGTGAATCACATGTCATACACTCAACTTTTATGGAGAAATTTTTGCCAACTGTGATGTGGTTTATCTACCAGATTCCATCCATGCGGGAACCATATGGCAAAGGTGCTTTCTATCTATGCTACATTTCGTTTTGTTAGTCACTGAAGAGTTAGTGACTGCATTTTAGGTACAGGTTCAATAGTAAGAGTGGGGCAATAAGATGCCTTAGAGAATAAGACTATTAACATGTGATAGTTATACTGGCATAAATTTGTGTGCGTATGACATCACAAGGCTGATAGCTCATCACAATTTTATCATAGCTTAGTGTTCAGACAAACATGAATTCTAGAGTTGTACTAAAAAAATGCAGATGCTAATCTTACTGAATTCTGTTCAGGATGTGACATTGCTGCTTGCTATTATAGCTACAGTAATCCAGAGGGCAGTGGATTTCAGTATGGCCAAAGATTACTTCACTTGTGAATCTAGTCATTTGGGTTGAAATCATTGACTATTTTTTTGTTTTAATGCTCATTTTGATAATGCTGCTCCATAGCTATTTTCACCTCTTGGACCACCAAAACTTACTGTGAGTTAATCTATTTTCATTGAGAAGCACCATATAAGGTACTGTATTATTTTGTTTCTGATTATTTCTATTTATTCATTTATTTAAAAAGCTGCCAGAAAGAAAGTTTCCACTAAAGGAAAAGGGTGAAGACATATTTTTATTTTTATTTATTTTATTTTTTTTAATTTTATTTGTGAACATACTGTACAGAGGGGTTACAATTACATGGGCAGGATAATGCATACATTTCTTAACAAGCATTGCAGCCTCCTCCTTTGTTTGCCCTTCACTTCCCTTCCAAGCAACACCACTCTCCCCCACCCAATCCTTCCCCCTTTTCCCCCCACCGACATTGTAAAGCTCGTTTTTGACATGACAATTTGTACTTCTCATTGTTGCAACAGGTCCATCTGAATCCATAAACGACTTGTTTTTCCCCATCTCCTCCACAAGTTATACTGACATCAAATATAATTAAAGCAGGGGTAATACTGTGGGGGAGGGACATACAAAGCAACAAAGAAATTATCTTATAAATGCGTTAAAAACACATGAATGAAAGAAGAAAAAAAACATTAAAATACATATCTAAGTGTTCATTTTCCTACCATCACATTATCTAACCTTTTTTGCTTGACTCATACATATACTAGATATTGAAAATAAGGGAAACCATGGGACTTGTGTTTCTTTGGGCCTGGCTTACTTCACTTAATAAAATTTTTTTCCAAGTTTTTCCATTTCCTAACAAATGGGACAATGTCATTCTTTCTGATGGAGGCATAGAATTCCATTGTGTATATATACCACATTTTCTTGATCCATTCATTTACTGAAGAGCATATGGGTTGGGTCCATATCTTAGCTATGGTAAATAATGCTGCAATAAATATAGTTGTGCTGGTCGCTTTAGTGTGGTCTTGTTTGTAAACATTTGGGTAAATGCCCAAAATTCTGTTCACATCCCCTCCAGCATCTGTTGTTGTTAGAGTTTTTTATTTTTGCCATTCTAACTGGAGTGAGGTGGTATCTCAATGTTGTTTTGATTTGCATTTCTTATATGGCTAGGGATGTTGAGCATTTCTTCATGTGTCTATTGGCCATCCTTCTTTCTTCTTCAGAGAAGTTTCTCTTTAAGTCTTTAGCCCACTTATTTATTGGGCAGTTGTTTATTTGAGGATTTGTTGTTGGGGGATTTAATTTTTTGAGTTCCAAGTATATTTTAGATATGAGACCCTTTTCCGTTGTATGGCTAGTAAAGATTGAAGACATATTTTTAAATTAAAAAATCCCATCAGAGCTCCTGAGTCTGTTTCCACCATCATCACTGCAAAATCAATGTTCTACAACGGAGTATATTACCAAAATGGTGATGATGTTTCTGTGATTGATAATCAACATGGAAAGCTCTACTATGCTCAGATCAGGGGTTTTATCTATGACCAGTATTGAGAGAAGAGCGCAGCACTGATGTAGCTCATTCCCACTCTCTCTAACCCCACAGATCAGTTTGATCCTGTGTCTTATACCATATGGCCAGAGGAAGACCTTCCCAGGAAGATGGAATACTTGGAATTTGTTTGTCATGCACCCTCTGAGTATTTCAAGTCAAGGTCACCACCATTTCCCACTGTCTCCACCAGACCAGAAAAGGGCTATGTATGGACTCATGTTGGATCTATTCCTGCAATAATGATTAGGAGACAGTTACCAAACACTTGTAGTTACAACTAAAACTGAGGCTGGGAAACTCAGTAATATATCCCTTACCCAGCATGCCTAAAACCCTGGGTTCAAAACAAACAAAAAAATCCCAAAAGTGGATTTTTTATTTTCTTATATTTATACAATTCTGAAGAAGATAACTTTTTCCACGAATTGCTTTTTTTTGGTCGGTCGTGGGGCTTGAACATGAGGCCTAGGTGCTGTCTCTGAGCTCTTTTTGCTCAAGGCTAGTACTCTACCAATTTGAGCCATAGCTCCACTTCCAGTTTTCTAGTGGTTAATTGGAGATAAGAATCTCATTGACTTTCTTCCCTGGCGTGGCCTTGAACCATGATCCTCAGCTGCTAAGTAGCTAGGATTACAGGAGCCACCAGAGCTCAGCCCATAAAATTCTTATATGGGAAACTAAAAAGTGTGTTCCCAATGACCTAGTAATTGTTAACAAATTCTGCCAAGTCTCACATGGGGCAGATTCAGCTCAACCAGTCATGATGGAGGTTCTTTGATCAGGCAGGACCCCATTTCCCTGTTTTATGTGGATATGTTCTGCCCTCAGAACAATTTCCAGCAAGTCTCTCTCCCTCTTCTGTATCTTCTCTATGAGGAGCCCTGGTTGGCCCTTTCAAGCTAGCATCCCGTCTTTGTGTCTACTATTTCCACGCAGACATTTCTTTGTCAGTACATGGGCTTGAACCTCACACTTGGCATTGTATTGCTTGATTCATGCCACAAAAAGTCATGACATAGAGAAAACAAAATGTATTTGAAGGTGAATGTTAGCTTTCTGTTTGTGTATCTTCCCAGGCAAAGGATGCAATTTCTGAGAGATCATTAGGAGTAGGCACGATCTGTTTTTCTTCATAATTTACCAGAAACTCAAAAAATGGATTATATTTTTATATAACTACAAAATATTCAGTTTTAGACTTCTCCTCAAAGGTTTAATCAAATAAAATATTGCCTTGATCAACAATAAAAAAAGTAGTGTGGGCTTCCTTTAATGATTATTTCTAATTCAGATTAAAATAGGCCTGAAGAAAGTTTATCTGTAAAGCTGGAAATTCTGATAATTACTCTAATTCCCTTATACATAAAATATTAAAGCTTTCTATACATGTTCCTAATAATTAAATGTACCTGATTTGTATGTAAACTTCTTCTATTGAAATTTTATTCTATACAATGTTTTCTATATATGACGTACATATTTTATATCTATTATACTATTTTATTATTGAATTAGATGTGTGCACCTATTATGTAATGTTTTTTATGACTTTATTCTATTTAAATTTCAATTTTATCAGTAAGGTTTTGTCTCCCTCACATCCTTACTTCTGATCTTATGCCAGCTACTCTTCTTATTCTTACTGTCCTCCACAGGTGCTCATACGTACTATGTATTGTTGAAATCTCCTATGGTGTGATCTTACCTTATGGTCCTTATTCATTGTCCCTTTGCTTTCTTTCCTTTGTATATTAATACTTGGCAGCTTAGGAATTTTACTTGTGCCATCTTCCCCTTTTTGTGTATTCTAGATGAAAGTGTACATCTGTGATTATTTGTGTCACTGTAGGTTTTAATATTTGGCTCTCTACCTTAATATTTTGTGTTAATATAACTAACTGGCTGCTGTAGTTATTTTCTGAATTATAAATTTGTTAGGCCAATTTGAATATGATCATTATGCTACATATTGTGAGCTTCTTCTAATTCTAAATTCTTCTAATTCTAAAGATCTTTGCCACTGATTTCATAAACATTATGTGTCCATTTGTGTGATCACAAGGCTTCACCATCTGTGACAGCCTGTAAATATATACCGCCTGTTGCTCAATTACATACTGAGTGCAAGTACCACAGCAATGATTTCTGCATGTCGTGCAGCCAGTGAGGTGCCTTACTCCATGAGGCATGTGACATCCTGAGGTTTGGGGCATGCTGCTATCCTTGGGCCACGGGGGCTAACCCATCTCAACCAGGGATTAGGGAGGTTATTTGACCAGGCAGGACCCCATTTCCCAGTTTATGGGTGGATATGTTCTGCCCTCAGAACGAATTCTGGCAAGTCTCACTCCCGGCTGATACAGCTCAATCAGCCCTGATGGGGGGTCTTTGACCAGGCAGGACCCCATTTCCCAGTTTTGGGGTGGATATGTTCTGCCCTCGGAACAATTTCCGGCAATTCCCTCTTCATCTTGTGTATCTTCTCCTCTATGAGGAGCCCTGGCTGGACCTTTCAAGCTAGCGTCACATCTTTGTGTCCACCATTTCCAGGCAGACACTTCTTTGTCAGTATATGAGCTTGAACTCACACTTGGTATTGTACCACTTGAATCATGCCTTTACTTTTGACAGTTTGCTGGTAAATTGGAGATAAGAGTCTCTGGGATTTGTCTGCCCATGTGGGCTTCAAACCAAGATTCTCAGATCTCAGCCTCCTCAGTAGCTAGGATTACAAGCATGAGCCACCAGTGCCCAGCTTTTTAGCTAACCAGGTTTTGATCAATCTGGATAGCAGCAAACTCTTCAGGACGCAGCTCTATGTACTGGAGCAAAGGTACCATACATCATATGGTAATAAGTCTCGCTCGTTTTTATCTTGATCAGCATGGAGTTTCAGCTCAGGGCATGGGCACTATCCTTGAGCATTTTCCAAGGCTAGGGTTCTATCACAATGAGCCACAGCTACACTTCCAGTTTTCAGGCAATTAATTGCAGATACATGTCTAATGGTCTTTCCTGCCCTGGGCAGGCTTTGAACCTAGATCCTCAAATCTCATCAACTTGAGTTGCTAAGACTATAAGCATGAAGCATCAACACTCAGCATCCATATTGTTTAATAACTCAAAGCTAGCCAAATATATTTGTCAAAAATATGTACTTTTTGATGTATGTGGAAATTCTCTTCTGTGTAACCCTTCTGGAAGAAATTATTTTCTTGGTCCTTAATGACCTGGGGCCATAATCTTGTGCCATCATGATATCTAATTTCAATTGAGCCATAAATGTTGCATAATGTAGAGTTCTGTTTGGAAGGAAAAGATATATGTTCTTACTGCATATTGTTATTTTGCTCTCCCTGTGAAGTACTGTGACTTCTTTGCAGTATTATATGTAGTAGTTTGTCTGGCTTTTGTTTCCTGGTTAGATATAGTGCCTCAATTGCCATAGATTTGTCAGTCACTGTCTTTGGTGTATCTCTGAAATATGATGACCATGTAACTACTAACAGTTTGCAAGTGGTATATTGTCTGATTTTCATTCCCTCAATAATTCACATTCACTTTCTAAATTCCTCGATAACTTGCATTTTTATGCTGCTAATATTTCCCTGTCTTGCTCATTATTATATTATCTATATAAGAGAAGATGAATTAGTTTTGGAAGAATACTATTGAATACACTATTGTGAAATAGCTAGTGGGAGTATTATAAGTAATATTGTTTATCATATGGAAATTTAATTCACTATAAGTATTACAAAGCAATTCCCCAATTTTTTGACAATTGTTTAATTAAACTTATTGTACAATAAGATGGAATTCTAATTATACCAATCTATCCTGAACAAACCATGTGAGAAGCATTGATGGATCTTTCTACAATGTCAGTGTTAAGTATTACTTTCTAGCATTTAAAAAAATTATGAATGAATTATTCTAAATGAAGAAAGACACATGGGAGTTTACTGCCTTGTTTAGTTTTCTCCACTGTACTGTTAATATTTATCATCTATTAGTTTGCAAAACTTTTTTTAATGTGTTACACTTCCAGGTATTTATTTTTCCAAGGGCTCCCATAATCTATATATAAATAATTTCACAGGAGTAGGAAATGTGTTAGGTACTATATTTTTGCTAATCTACATTAAACAATTTTACATATTTTATTGGCCATCTTTTTTAATACTATTAGTACAAATTTAATGTTGAGAATATTTCTACCTTCAATGATATTGGGTCACTATTACAGCAAATTTTCCTATTTTTGTTGGACTATGGATTTTCTTAGTGATACTATGGCTTTTATCAGGGATACTGTACACTAAAAATATGTGTGTGCTTATTTTTTCTTCTGAATTTCTATTGCTAATTATATGTCAGGCCTATTATTCACTGATATTATGAAGCTATTTCTGATCTGTATCTCATTTGGCTTTTGAAATTTTTTTCATGTTTCTATAGCTCTCATTTTGCATATTTCTTTGTTGGTTACTCTAAGAAAGGAACTTTTTCTCTGAAAATTATCTCTATTTTCCTGAATTTGATTTCACATGTAGTTATTTAAGGTCCAGTTTGCCTTGGTTTTAGGTTGTGCCTCATAGTGTTTTCTCTGTTGAGACTTAGTAGTAAATATGAAGAGTATAGGACCTGATTTGGGTGTAAGTTTCTCCTAATTATGATCTGGTGTTGTGTAGGGAGTTGTGATAATAATTTAAAAGCTTGTAATATATCATAAATCATCTGGCATGTCCAATTGTTTTAAATTTTTTGAACAGTTGAATTAATTCTACATGGATAAAATTCTTAGTTCACCAATCTATTCTGAGCAAATGATGTCAGAAACATCAATGGCTCTTTCACAATGTCAGAACCTATCAGGTAACAAACATATCAAAAAGCTGTATCAGGGGCTGGGAAGGTGGTTCAGTTGTAGAGCGCTTGCCTTGCATGCATGAGGCCCTGGGTTTGATTCCACAGTACCACAGAAAATGCTGGAAGTGGGGCTGGGAAGGTGGCTCAGTGGTAGAGCACTTGCCTTGCATGCCTGAGGCCCTGGGTTCAATTCCTCAGCACCACATAAGCAAAAAGAAAAATGCTGTAAGTGGCAGTGTGGCTCAAGTTGTAGAGCGCTAGCCTTGAGCTAAAGAGCTGAGGGACAGCGCCCAGGCCCAGAGTTCAGGCCCCACGACCGGGCCCAAAAATAAAAATTCTGGAAGTGGCATTGAGGTTCAAGTGGTAGAGTAGTAGCCTTGAGTTGAAGAGCTGAGGGACAGTGCTCAGGCCTGCGTTCAGGCACCACGATTGACAAAACAAAACAAAACAAAAAAAGCTACATCCATTAACTTTGGAATAACTTAAATTTCTAAGCATGTCTGAGGTTACATGATAGCCAAGATATTGCCAATACACAGCTCTTATTTCCCCAAACTTAATTGCTAATATTAACTCTCAGATCATACAGTAAAATTCACCTTTATATGGTCACTGCTATAATTTTAGCAAACTGTTATATTGTTCTTTCATAAATCTTAAATATATAGTTTTCCTCTTTATCTCCCTGTCCCATCCTTCATATGAAAGAATTCAAGATTGTCTTTAAAACTCCCATAAAACTCCTTATTTTACTGAACTTGGAAGTAAAAGAACACTCGGTACAACAAAGAATTAAACTATAAAGATTGTTTAACCTTCATATCACAAAATAAGGTCACTCTGATCAAAATTACACATAAATAAACATGTTAATAATGAAGTTTGTTGTACAAATGTGTGAGGATTGAAATTAATGTGAAATGTTCAATAAAATTCTAAAATGTTCACAAAAGTAAAAGGATATTCTATTTTAAAAATGTCCTTTAACTCCTAACCCACTAGACTGTGCTTGGGGACAGCCCATGGGTCCACATTTTGCCTGGAAGTAATTAGTACACATTTATTTCTTTATTTATGAAACCCAGATCTCATTACTAGTACAATTTTGTTGAGTTAGGGGGACTAAATTTCAGGGTTTCAAAACTCTTAACATATGAGTATGTGATTAATCATTTATATTCATTGTAATACACTACCCCAAAATTTTTGCTCCCAAAATCTGTTGGCCATTTCACATCCCAAACTGTATTTCATCCACACTTTCAAAGTTTCCCAGAATCTCATCAATTTGATTATTGTTAAAATTAACACCAAGGTCTTTAGCATAGTCTTATAGTGTCCAGATCTGCCGGACTATCAATAGAGTAGGCAGTAAGTGTTTGGGAAGGTGCAAAAAGGAAACTATTGTTTAAGATGATGTTAAAATACAATTTCTAATAGTGTCCTTTTTACATATGA
Source organism: Dipodomys merriami (assembly GCF_024711535.1). NCBI lineage: Eukaryota > Metazoa > Chordata > Mammalia > Rodentia > Heteromyidae > Dipodomys > Dipodomys merriami. The sequence continues at coordinate 2,388,799 of NW_027206546.1, read as the reverse complement.
AACAAATGAATTTTTACTATCCACATTTCTATCTGTAGTCTGATTTGTTTAGATTCTAACAGATTTACCCACTAAGTTTGGCTGGCAGCCAAACTTATATATAAAGGATACATATATATATATATACACATATGTATATATATATATACATATATATATATATATATATATATGAAGGAGACTCTAGCTAACCACTCAAAACTATTTAAAATACCTTCTACAAAACAATTCCAAAGATTACTGAAGCACATCATCAGTTAGACCTGCAGCAACAACCCCACTTTTGCTACCAATTTTCTATATTAACTACTTGTCTCTTCACTGTGATCAAATGCATCATACAATCACTTAAGATGGAAAAATATTATATTGGTTCCTAATTTTGGAGATGTTAATTAATCAACCAGGGAAATAAATGGTAAGTTAAAGGAGTTCACATCACAGTGGCCAGGAATCACAGAAAAGGGAACACAGGAATTGGGTCAGGCAAGATATACTTTAAGAAGATATCCCTTGGTCAATTGCTTCTTCTAATTATGACACAATACCAAAAATTTTGAGAGAACGAAAAACATTTGCTAGACAAATAAAGAAAAAAAGAAGCAAATATGACATGAAGCACTGGGAAAGTTAAGATTTCCAGAGCATAAAATAAAACCTTTTGCTGAGGATTGGCCATAATATTCCTTAAAGCCTGAAATAAATTAAAACAAGACCCCCCAGAAGGAAGGTCCTGGCAGCAATGGCCTTCTTGCTTTGAAAAATAATCACTTCTTAAAAGCCATGGCCGAAGTTAGAATATACTTCCCTTCCAATTCTGAGGAAACAAAGTCTGAATGAGCACAAAAATCAGATTTGAGTATACCACATACTCTCTTTACAAGATCTTAGGCAGATTAAGGCTCACCTAGAGAATGCTCAAAGATTAATTTAATATGCTAATATAAAGGCTCAGTTCTCTATCAAATCTGTCCTTTTAATAATATTCTATTCATGGTTAACAGCATTTGTTTTTAGGATTTCTCTCATAGGTACATATGACCTTTTTCCAGACGATGTACAATAATGTCCAGCTCTTTTCTGATCCTTTATGGTGTAAAATATAGTTTCTTGTCCTTTGTCCTTTTAGCACAGGACATGTGGTTTCTCTCATCCACCTTATGGTACTAGCCTGTCAATCAAAAATCAAAAAATGACTTAAGATCTTTTCCTAGAGAGAGGTTTTTGACGGTTAAGTCTCCAGTGGATCCTGTTTTTTAAAAAATTAACCATGTTTTCTTTCTCTAACTCTGGACAAACTTTGTGGTTCAATGTTCCCAGAAAGGTATTCACTCCATCTTTGTGCTACTAGTTAAAGCACAAACAAATCTGTCTAATCTTGTTCCTCAAAAGGCATTTTCTCTCTAATTTTAGAGAGGCTCTTATCTTGATTCCATTCTCAGACCTTAATTTTTTAAATAGTAATTATTTTATGATTCAAAAGTTTTTCTAGTAATACCCTAAACTAATATTTACACATATTTATTTTGTGTATTCACCAATCAAGCAGTGTGTAAAGCCTTTGTCACTAGAATTAATAGAAAACATATACTTTGATTGTTTTTCATTTTTGAGCCAAATATTTATGCATAACTCAAGTACACATGTATGTAAGCATTTTTAAATGGCTTATTTTTAATACATAATGCTATTAGAAGAGTTGGACATCATATCTTAATCAGGTTTAATCAAAATACAGTCTTTCAGAAATTAATAATGGGGAGATAGGGGATAAAGGGTACAATTTTAAACTCAAGTGTCAAACAAGGTTTTGAGATTTGGTTTTTGACAGCGTATAGAGATTTTAACAATAACTTTTGCATTAAAAATACCAGTATAAGATTACTTTTCTTTCTAGATACAGAGCATTTTATTTTCTTTAAAAGCAATATAGTATAATTCAAAGGTTGTTTCAAAGACATTTTAAACTACTAACATGACAATGACAGTGAAGAGTACATATAGAGGATATGCTTTTAAAAGGACTGCTAATTTTGTATAAGGAAAAAACTTGAAAAGAGAGAAATTTATCTTAACTAGTTATCTAACAAAATTAAAAGATATATCCAAATGTTAATAATAATAGAAGGTCTGATAATAATAGATAATAATAGAAGGTTTGAGTATGTTTCCAAATAGAGATTAGATAGAACTTACAAAATTTTTGCATGTGATTAGATTGGTTGTAATTTAAATGATTATGTATAAATCATGGTTAATATAATGAAGCTAAACTAGCCACCAATTCTTGTCTATAATGGTGGTATGTCTTAAGAATATTGTAAAACTGACAGAAAATATTACTTATCAAAGTAATTCCCTCTGTACTATTAATTAGTGTGTCAAGCTATTGACCACCTGAAAACTGTCTTATGTAAAATTCAATCAAGTGTCTGTCTATCTCGAGGCCTCTTAGTGGTCAGCTTACAACTAAGTATATAAAACTATAATGTTAATTGTTGCTGTCTGTATATTTCAGTTCTCCAAGTAGGAAACTTTTGTAGGATACAAAACTGGCAAAAACAGGATACCAAGCAGATACCCTTTAAATTATACCACACAAATCACACTTTGTGCATGTATTCCTAATTGTACTCAAAAATTTACTGTCAACTAAAATGATGTCAATCAGAATGAATATTCTAAAATACTATATACAATGAAAATAATTAAACTGTATATTCTGTTGCTCTTTTAAATTTTAGCCATAGCTACTCTTGTACCTTTTGCTATTGCAGATTAAGTCTTATTCATATTTGCAGTCAGGACTACATAGGAATGTTTCTTACAAGGAATTATTTGTCAAAATTTGCTTTTCAAACTTAATGGGTTCAAGGTAATTTTGGCTTGAAAGTTAATTCTATTAACTCACTGTTACTGAAATTTGGCCAATTTTCTTGACACAGACTCCTTCGCAATTTACCTGTGTGAATCCTTGCTCCAACAATGGATTATACTAACTGGAATATCTCATCAAAACAATGAACAAGAACACTAACTCGGACAGTACCTCAGAAACAAAAGGGACCAGTTATAATAAAACTTGTCCTGGTATATACCGACCACACAGAGTCAGCTGTAAACACAACTATTCAGGTAAGAAGGGATGCTCTAAGATTTTACATGCAGTAACTTGCAATAGCCCTTTCAGAGTTAACTAAGGTTGATTGTCAAGAACAAGAATTCATAAGCACTGCCACCTGATCTTTATGCTTATCTATGCTCCCAGGAGAGGGAACTTGTGCCCTTGCCTTTCTGTTACTTACTATTTCTACAGCTCCAGAAAAAAACCAGATTCTCCTTGCCCTATATATGCTTTCAACTTGAAATAACATCAAACCTCTAGTAAAAAAAAAAAATTCCTTTGGCTCTAGCCTACAATGTGTTGCTAGAATAGCCAATGAATTATTCCAAACCATTATAAATCTACAGGAACAGATTGACTCCCTAGCAGTTGTGATTCACAAAACAAAGAAGTTTTTAAATATAGAAATTGGAACACAGGGGAAAGGCTTGGGATGTCAGAACCGATGGAGTTCAAACCAATAAACACAATAATTCACAATGCCAGTCACTTAAATAAGCTGCATAAGGATGGCTCTCAGTGGAGATTCCTGGTACAGGTTGTCTTGAATACTACCTTTCCTGACATCCTCACTTTGTTCAGTAATTCTGACAACATTTGGCACCTCTATTACCTATCTGATTGTCAAATTTGATTCTTCCAGATCAGAAGTCCACCAAGTGGCAATTTGTCATAAAAAAAGTAGCTTCATAGAAACTGTCCTTAACAATTTTACTGTAGTCCATAGGAACAACACATATACTGCATGCTATATGCCTAAAAGACCCTTCTTCCTGGAAGGTCTCAGACTGCCTTACTCCACTCTCCCCTCACAACAGAAAGTAGCCTGGAACAGTCATTCATTGTCCCTATTCCTTAAGAGCAAGTTAAGTTTTCCATCAGAGAGGGAGGATTAGCAACCAAGGGAAACAGGAATTTAAGGATAAAAAGTGAAGAGTGTAACATAGTGGCAGCTAATGCAACCCGTTATGGTACTTCTTATTCCCATAGTATTTCTTTTTTCCATACTACTGTGAGCTCCTGCTTAAATGCTTCTCATGATGCCCTGGGTGAACACACAACCAGTGACAAAGTAGGGACAGGCTATCTACAAGCCTTCAACAAATCTGTACAAAACTAAAAAGAGGAAATAAAAGAGAAACCCAATAATATAAAAGCCGCTCTCTGAGAGGGCTCTACTGGACTCCTCTGAGTCCCCTCTTTGGATGAAAAGGCTCTATTTTCCATTCATACCTTTCCTTTCATTTTCAAATAAACTTACTCAGTTTATCTCAATTCTATAATATGTGGAGGGGAATAATCTCTTCCCTTAGATAACATCTCAAAATAATGCTACCAGATAGGAACCTATCTCTGGTAGACATTTTGTAGTAAAACTATAACACTATGTTTAAAGCTAATGAACTGAATCCACAGCTCCCAATTTGTTTTTTTATTGTCTTCTCTTGAATGCTTACCCCAATATAATAATTTATCTTCTATTGCATTATTAAATCTTGTTTCTTCATTCTAAATCTTCTAACATTTCCAACAATGCATTCTACCTTTTTCTAAATCACAATGGCCTCTCATATTCTGATTTTTATAGCTATCTATGGAAGGATGTTGAACCTCAAAATATAGGCTATTTATGTGTATGAATCTTTTTGGTTTGCTATCTTTTGTGTTGCCTAGCATTTATTCCTATTTTTCTCCCCATGTGAAGTTATTTATTTGTAATTTTATATGTTGATGTTGATATATTAAAATAAAGAATGTGATCTGTCTGGTAAGTAATTCTATATTTTTGTTGACTAATGTCAATCATTTGACCACTTAAAAATTGAGGATTAATTAAATCAGGACTCATCTAAGTTTCTATTTCTAGGTCTTTTAAATGGTCATTATATAACTAAGTATGTAACACTATAATGCTAATTGTGACTGTCCATATATTTCTGTTCTGCAAAAGACTTCTAAGATACAATGCTGAAGAAGACAGTATACCAAGCTGGTACTCCCTTATTTAATGACACTACAGCAAGCAAACATGTACCCATGCATTCCTAATTGTAATGACATAAGCTTAGCAGCACCTACAGTGATGTCAGTCTTAATATACTAAAATGCTGTATGCAATAGAAATAACTTGATAGTTTAGTCTGTTGCTGCTTTCAAATTTTAACCATGGTTACTCAAGTTATTTCCCATGGAAGATTTAATCCTCTGATGCATTTTCAGTCAGTACCACAGAGGGATGGCTGTTCCTGTAACAACAAAAGAAAGACTACATGACAGGGAGCAACTCTCCCTTTTTGCTACTTTTGTGCAAGCACAGTCCATAGAGGACTTCACCTACAACCGTACTAACTATTCACTATGCTCCCACAATAATCAACATACCTGTTTCAACCCTAACTACCAACCTCAAGAACAATGATTAAATGTCCATAATTTTTTTAGTGACCCAAACAAGCCTGGGTATAATATCTAAAAACATTGCTGTTTGGGACTTCTCACATGCCTAACCTGAAAAATTACCTATAAGCTAGATGAAAATATATGTATGAAGAGCATACTAGTTCTTAGCTCGGCTGTGCATACTATGAAGGTATCTTCTGCCCATACTAAAATTATAGGAAATGGACAAATTAGCAGGGAAAACAAAACTACTGCCCTTTACCAGAAAAAAAAGGCACTTCTGACTGCACACTAAGCACGTGAAAATTTCACCCAAGCAGGGGACAGGAAACTCAATTGGCATTCAAACTGATTTTTTTAAGGGTGGGGGGTACAGACCTAATATGAGGAGCCTGTAGCTCAGGTCTGTAATCACAGCTACTCAGAAGGCTGAGATCCTCAGTTCTCAAGTCAAAGTCAATGTGGGCTTTGAGAGTCCTTGAAACTCATCTCCAATTAACCGCCAAAAAAATGCTGGCAATAGGACTGTGGCTCAACAGGTAGAGTGCTAGACTTGAGAGCTCAGGGGCAGTGCCCAGGCCCTGAGTTCCAGACTCAGGACCAGCACACACACACACACACACACACACACACACACACACACACATGTAACACACACACACGTAACACACACACACACACACACACACACACACACACGTAAAGGTATAATGACCTTACTATATTTCAAACTTCTCACAATCACCCATTTGAATTCCTAATACAAAATTTTTCTGTCATTATATGAAAAATTGTGGTGTGAGTTTATTATCTGTATAAAGGTTGAAGAACTGTTCTTCTAACTAGCTAAGTCTATAACCAGACTGAAGGTCACTATATGCTATTTTTGTGAGGATACCAACCTGGGAGACTATTGGCCATGGACAGAGAAAGAGCTGGATCATAGCACTCCTTTAATAATCACTTGCCCCAACCAGGAAAAGGTGTCTGATTTTAAAACTTCTATTATCAGAAATTATTGTACCACTTCCGCAAAAGGCCAGTTCACTAATTCAGTGGGAGGTTTAACTTGGGTAAGACAAAAGTTTTATAACACTGCCCAAAAGACTTAATTATGGAGAATTCCAAATCACACAGAAAACCCCAATCTCACCCTCTAGTCATTTTCCCCAACCTCCAGGTGGCACCCAGGTGAACACCCAAGGGATGCACTCTTACATACTGTGACTCAGCAGCTGATAGCTTGCATACTATTCACAATCAGGCTGTCCTACTTGATTCCGTCAGACAGTGTAAGAAGTTGGAAGTTCTCATATATAAACAAAGTAAAAGAAAAAAAAGTGGGGTTCCCATAAAATTAAAACCAAATATAATGAGCACATCGTTCAGTATTATGGTTCTGCCTCTTGGGCAGAACAGTTGTGGGACTATTATGCCCTGATTTGTATGCTGAATCACATTATTTGGCTCCACATGGAAACTGTGATTATAACTACATGCCCATAACACATAGGCAAAAAAAATAGCAAAACAAAGCAGGCAAGGTAGTATATCAAAACCCCTTAGCATTATACTATTTACTTGCCTCTGAGGAGGTGTAGGTAAGAAATTCAACTGAAGTAACTATTATTTACAAATTAGTAATAAGGTAAAGGTTATAAAAAATCACAGATAGGATGATGAAGACTGCCCATGAATACATCCCAATTCAGAAAGTATGAAATCCAAATTATCAGCATGGAGGGTAGTTCTCTGCCTTGGATAGATTAAATAACCTGATACAGGCAAAGATCCTTGTCTTGGGAGCATGTATATTATTACCCTGCTCAGTTCTCTTGATAGTGTGATCTATCAAAAACCATTATGAAGGTCATTTTAAAAAGACAATAACCCATGTAATGAAGGTACGAAAATACAAGCCTCTAAATCAGGATGATGAACTTTGATACTGGTTAGGTTGAGGCACGAAGAAAGAAATCTAATAGGGTATAGAAAGTCTAAGGGACAGGGAACAAGTTTTACCTTGTCAAGACTAGCCACTATTATAAATTGTCTTTTGTCCTGCTAGAGCTACCCACCACTTAACACTACCAACTCACTCCTTCAGGACTTATTTCCTGCATTTGTGAGTTAGAAATTTTCCATTGCTAGCCCTTCTGTTCTTTGATAATCACAATAGATAATGCTGTCTTTCTTCAGTAACTGGCTTACAAAAGCATTTAATTTAGCCAAGTATCCTTTGTTCCAAGCCTCAGCATTTGGGCACAAGTCAGCTTGGGCCTCTGGAACACCAATAAAACTTGCTTCTTGAAAAGCCCTGGTGTCCTAGTTCTCTTTTTGGGTTTCCCACAATATCACAAGTACTTGTCAAAGCTTAACATTTTTAACTTAAAGTGTATTAGGTAAGATCTGCTTGGATGCTATTTCTATTGATACCTCCTTTGCTTAAATTTGATGAATATAAATTTTTGGCAAACTCTCTGTCTCTCATTTGACCTGTCAGTCTCTCACATCCAACATGGGATCACATCAGCTGGAATATTTTATCTCAGCAATATAAAAAACACTAACTGGAATATCACACCAGCAAAAAGGACAGATCTACTAAGACAAAGTTTATCGTATTTTAGAAGGGACCGTACAAAGATATTATGGGAAAAAAATGCTCAAATAAGAATGGATGCTGTTAATTTCCAAATGGAGTCAAGCTTAATTGCCTCTTTGAAACTACTAAACTCAAGAGGTGAAAAAAAAGTTCCAGGCACTGGCTTGTCCTTGCTCTTTAATAAAATGCATGCTAGCTGAGAGCTTATGGCTCACACCTGTAATCCTAGCTACTTAGGAGGCTGAGATCTGAAGATTGCAGTTCAAAGCAAGCCTGGAAAGGAATATCCGTGAGACTCTTTCTCCAGTAAACCACCAGAAAACTGGAAGTGGCACTGTGGCTCACATGGTAGAATGCTTGCCTTGAGCTGAAGAGCTCAAGAGTTTCAAGCTCCATGACCAAAAAAAAAGATAGTAAGCATTATTACCTGATGCTAAAGCCTGTCAACCCCCCAACTGACTGGAAATACACACTTTTACATTTATGTAACTTCCTATTTCCTTTTTTTTTTATTTTGTCGGTTGTGGGGCCTGAACTCTAGGACTGAGCACTGTCCCTCAGCATTTCAGTTCAAGGCTAGTCCTCTACCACTTGAGCCACAGTGCCACTTCTGGTTTCTTCTGCTTATGTCGTGCTGAGGAATTGAACCCAGGGCCTCATGCATGCAAGGCAAGCACTCTACCACAGAGCCACCTTCCCAATCCCTCACCTCCTATATCTAAAGCTAGGTTTCAGCACATGTAGGAACATGTGCACCATTTTAGAAGAAGGATATCTAATTTGAAATACATCGGGCCTAGTTCCAGAATCATTTCATGCCTTTCCTTGTACTGTCAAATAAACTTACTCTGTTCACCTTAAATTATATCTTGCCTTTTAATTCTTTAATAGGTGGAGAAAACAAATCCATTCCCCTATACAGCATCAGTTTCTGCATCTCCCAAAATACACTACCGGATGGGTACCTAAGGATATGTTGATGGTTTCACTTATAACACATTGTTTATAGCCAGTAAACTGAATACACACCTCCTCCAAACTTGTGTATCCTCTTGATGTTCTTCAATTTATTTTATTCTTATATTATAATCTTTCATTATATGATAAAACATGTCTCTTTTCTCAGTCAATATCTTATCTAACCTCCACAATAACAATCCAGTATTTTATATTTCTTTTAAATTTTCTTTCACCCTCATAGTCATGTAGGTTTCAACTGAAGGAAAAGCTTCCAAAAGTCATATTCTATGTAACACTAATATTGAGGGTGAAATATGAAATATAAAAATTTTTGAAATAATCAATTAAGGAAGAAAATAGAAGTTTCCTTAAAACAAGAGGAGGTACAGAAATTTAGCAGGGATGTTCAGTTTAACCCAAGATTCCATACAAAGGATAAACAGAGTCTAGTAGACATCAATATTTGAATTTTATGCTTCCAAAAAGTGGAGAATAAAACCATCCAAGTAAAACTCTTTACACAAACAGATACTGACATGGTTAGAGTTCTGCTGCACCTGCACAAATCCAGGTGTTTTTTTTGTTTTGTTTTGTTTTTTTTGGGGGGGGGGGTTAGGTCATGGGGCCTGAACTCTGGGCCTGGGCACTGTCCTCAGCTCTTGAGATCAAGACTAGCACTCTACCACTTGAGCCACAACACCACTTCTGGCTTTTTTCCCCCTGCTTATGTGTTGCTGAGGAATCAAACCCAGGGCCTCATGCATGCAAGGCAAGCGCTCTACCACTGAGCCACCTTCCAAGCCCAAGTGTTTTTTTTTTTTTCTTTTAAATCACCTGGTGTGTCCCACACATCTTCCACATTTGCAAAAGCAAACAAAAAGAGCAAAACAGCATTTGGAGGTATGAGAAAATCCATGGCACAGACAGTAACAGCCATTCAATGAGAACAACAGAAGATCAGTAAATAAAAGAACTGTATGCTGTACCCAAGGAGAATCTCCATGCTACAACAATAATTATACCATCAGGTATATCCAAGAAAAAAGCCATGCTAATATTCAAGGCAAGTGAATCACACTCCCCTACCCAACCCACAGCACTCTCTAAGATCTACAGAGCCAGAGACAGGGCTGCTAAAAATTCACACAACACAAAACTGCACTGACTTAGTGGGTCCCAGAAGTTATCACTGCCAAATAAAGTTATAACCCAGTTCCCCACATAACATATCACATATTTATAATGTACTATGTGATTTTCTTTTGTTTCTTTGGTATGTTCTTCCCCCACGGTATAACCCCTGTTTTCACTGTATTTGTTTCCGGTTCTCAGCATCTTGTATATACATTTTTCTAATTTGGGGAGGGGAAGGGATATAATAAAATGCTGAAATAAGGACACAGGTCGACGCATTGTAACAATGAGATGTACAAGGCACTATGTTGAAAACAAACTTTACAACTTCGGTGGGTCATGGGTTGGATGGGGAAGCAGTGGGGGAGGAGTTGGGGAGGTGGGAGGGAAGGGATGGTATGGGCAAAACAAAGGAGGAGCTAACAATGATAGGAAATGTACTCATTACCTTACTCATGGGACTGTAACCCCTCTGTACAGTCTTTTCACAATTAAAAAAAAACATTTTAAAAAGACCTAACAAAGAAATACAAGAAATATGAGAAAGCTGGAAATACAAAGAGAGAAATAAAGAATTCCATTGAGAAAGCAGATAAACTGCTAAAGGAAATCCAAGTGATTACAAAGAAGTGAGTTCAAAGGGAACGGGACCATGCAACTAAAATAAATTTTAAAAAGCCACAGCTAAACTAAGTTAAGAAGTCATTACGGGACATTAAACATAATCCTGAAAAGCAATCAAACTGAAGACAGACAGAGAAAAACATGTAGAATATTTCACCAGCAGAACAGATGATATTAAAGACCAAACTTCCTGAGCTTGACTATAGAGTAGATATAAAAGAGAGAGAGATAGTAAACACACACACCTACACACACACACACACTCACACACACACTCACACACACACAAATCCAAGAATTGTGAAAAAATTATTGCAAGAACTTTAGGACTGGATTCAAAGACCAAAATCCCTAATCAATTTTAAGGAAGGAGAAGAACAGATAAATAAAAGCATAGTAAATATATTTAAGTTTCTTCTCAAACAATGAGAAATAGAAGCTCATGAACTTCAAGAAAATTTTAAAACACCCAGAAGACCAAATCAAAAAAATAATCTTTCCACAGATAAAGAATACTCAAATACATACTAGTAACTAGAATATGAGCACAATTTTTTTGTTGTTTTATGCTGTTTATATGTGATATATTTTTTGTTCTTTATGCTGTTTGCCCTATTAGAGTGTTTACCTGTTTCTTTTATATGTTCCTATTTTTTTTTTGTTTTTCATAACTTCTATTGCCTTGAACATTAGTATAACACGGTCCGAATTTATCTGTGTGTACAAACATTACTTTCTTTCCACTGTTTGGTGATTATAATTAACATCTCACCATCCAAGATAACCACAAATTCAGAGTGAAAGGGCAGAAAAAGACCTTCGAAGCAAACTCATCCTGTGAAAAGGTAGGAGTAATCATCCTTTTTATTTTGTCAGTCCTGGGAGCTGAACTCTGGGCCTTGGCACTATCCCTCAGCTCTTTAGCTCAAGGCTAGTGCTCTACCACTTGAACCGCAGCACCACTTCTGGCTTTTTTCTGCTTATGTGGTGCTAAAGAATCAAATTCAGGGCCTTATGCATTCGAGGCAAGCACTCTACCACTGAATATCAGAAAGTTGCCTCATATTAGTAAGAAGTAATTTGAGTGCTCTACATATATGCATGTAACAGTGCCACACCCAAATTCATTAAACACTCACCCATGGACTTACAAGTGCTGATAGATAATACATAATAAAGAGAATTTCATGCTGCACTCTTTATAAAAGATGCGTTAACCAAATAAAACTTAAGCAAGGAAATCTCAGAACTAAATGTTAGTATAACATTTACTATATAAAACATTTCTTTTAGTAACACCCCAATACATATTGGACTTTTTCCAAAAGATATATCCTAGGACATTCAGTAAGCTAAAAAATGCTGGCTCTTTGAAAAAAATAAGATTACCAACTTTAATCTAGTATGACTATAAAAATTTAGAGACCCAAATAAACAAAATGAGATATTAAAAAAGAAATGACAACAAATATCAAAGAAATACTAAAGACTATATAAGTATTAGAGTTTTCAAAAACTTATACCCAAATAAATTGGAAAAACTTATAAGAAATTCATAAATTTCACAAGGCATACACACTGAACTAAAGACAAGAATCACATGAATATCGCAATATTTGCCAAAAAAATCTTTAACAAAATCCAATACACCTCTTTATGATAAAAGCTCTGTTGAAGCTAGAAAAAGAAAATACATACCTGAACATAAAAACGTCTGTCTGTGACAACCTACAGCCAGCATTATACTAAATAGTGAAAATGTAAAACCATTTTTTCTAAAAATAAGAAAAAAAGGATGTCCACTTTATATGATCAAAGCACTGCAAAAGCTATGAATAGGAGTAATAACCCTGAACACAGAGCAAGCTATCTATGACAAAACTACCATGAACATTATACTAAATGGTACAAAACTAAAACCAGTTTCTCTAAAATTGAGAACAAAACAAGAATGTTCATTCTCTCAACTCCTTTTCAGTACATGAATGGAATTCCTATCCAGAGACATGGGTTCGATTCCTCAGCACCACATACGCAGAAAAAAAAACAAATGTGGCACTGTGGCTCAAGTGGTAGAGCACTAGCCTTGAGCTGAAGAGTTGAGGGACAGTGCATAGGCCCAGAGTTCAGGCCCCACGACTGGACCCCCCAAAATATTTGTATGTATAAAAATCTTCAATATATAATTAATTTTTTAAAAAGTTTTTAAGTCCTCCTAAAAACTTCTAGACCCAATTTTCTTTTCACTGAAGAATTCTGTCAGAGGATTTTGACACAGTGAATAATTTTACAATAAATGATGTCCTAGGAGTTGGAATATATAGTTTTAAAAAGTGGCTTGGGAAAATTGGGAGGGAGCAAAGGAAGTGGCGACCTTGTCCTAAAGAAATGGACTCATTAATTGCCTTATGAAACGGTAACCATTCTGTAAATCTTAATTATCAAAATATTTTTTAAATATGCCAAGTTTAAAAAAAACCTCATAGATCTAAACATTACTCACAAAGCACAACACTTTAAACGAAAGCACATGAAACTTCATGTATTTGTGTCGCTTGGAAAATGACTTCTGTGTACACTTAGTGGGTTTTTTTGTTTGTGGTTTTAGTTTTGTCTTTGGATTGTTGTTAGTCTTTGTCATTGATGTCATGAAGATTGGTCTCAGCCTTGCCGCTGTCACTAAGCTCTTTAGTTCGAGGATAGTGGTCTACCACTTTGAGCCACATCTCTACTTCCAGGTTTTGAGGACTTTTCATGAGTGCACCACTAGTGCCAGGCTACACTTCAGATTTTATTTTTTTTTGTTGAACATGGGGCTTGGGCATTGTCTCCTCAACACTCTACCACTTGAGGCACAGTGCCACTTCCGGTCTTCGAGAGATAAGAATCCCAGGGACTTTCCTGCTTGGGCTGGCTTTGAACCATGATACTCAGATTTTAGCCTCCTGAGTAGCTAGGATTATAGGTGTGACCCACCAGCACCTGGCCACTTCAGTTTTTTATTAGGAGATAATATACAAAATTTATTTTTTTAGTAAAGGTTTGGCAAATAGTCAGGAAGCAAATGTATCTCAAGTGATGAAAGTTCATGTGTGAACTCTATGAAGATGCAATAAATAACCTAAATAACCATTACTTCTGCTATATCTATTCCTTAGTCTCTTTGAACATATTTCTTTTGGGACATTATTTGGATCAGTTCTAACCTGGGCTACAATGTAACTCATTAAGCTCTATTCTCCTGGACCCCTCTTCTCTAGACCCTCATTCCTGAATCAACGTTATTGGTCTCAATTCACAAAGCCTCCTTGCAGCGATATCTGTAACTTTTCTCTGACCAAAGAGCTGTTTCAATGAGCATCTGGACACACATCTACCCTGTAAAGAACTGTTATCAGTCTGACCCATGGAACTTGGCTGTTTATAATTGGCTTCCTGCTTAATGGAAATTCCAATTTCTAAAGACTCATTCCCAATTCCTTCAGCAAATAAGTACCTCTGAATATTTTACTCTGAACAACAATCTAGAAAGTGCTGGAATACTCTTCTTGAAAAAGCAAACTGGTAAACACCCTCTTTCTTTCATCATTAACCACTCTTTCTCTTCTTGCAAACATATGGCCCTTTCTACTTACAATATTATCTTATATCGAATATTTTCTTTTCTTCACCCACTTCCTTCTCTTCAAGACATTACACATACATACATGGATATATATATATATATATATATATGCATATATATGTGTGTGTGTGTGTATACATGTATATTAACCACCTCCAACTTCTTTTTAAACAGTAATAAATATTGTGTAAAACACGGCTTTATGGGTTTCTTTCCTTCTTTCCTTCTTTTTTACTCTCCTTTCTTTTACCTTTCTCTCTTATCTTCTATCTCCTCTGTTTCTCTCTCCCTACTCTTGTTGTCGCTACCAAAGCTTTAAGGGAAGTTTCAAGTTCTCACTTGGCTTTTGTTTTTTTCTTAAAAATAGCACTCAAACACATGAGCTACCCATCCAAGCAAGTTTTGTTTATCTACTTATTTTGCTTATTTCTTTTTTTTCCTAGTTATTTCTAGTTAATTGGAGATAGATTCTCAACAAACTGTTCAGAAAGGCTGGCTTTGAGCTGTGAGCCTCAGAATGCATGCGTTCCTAAGATTACAGACATGAGCTACCAGGGCCCAGTTTGTGCTGTCTATATGCTTTATAACATTTATATCCTCCTGAAATGGTAAATGTTATTAGTTCTTCTGTATATATAAGGAAAGTGTTGCAGATCTATTTTTCAGAACCAAAGTTAATAAATATTAAAACGTGGATTTAGGCACAGGTTATCTAACTAAAAATACTATACAATAGATAAGCTGGACCTGTCCCTCACAGTGTCCCTCCCCTCCTCACACTCTTATGGACTGACATCAGTCTGCTGTTTTACTTGCTCTGCTGAAACTGTTCCTTGAATTCAGGCCATTTGTAAATGCTTGATTCCAAAATTCAGTGATTTTTTTCCAGGTCTTTACTTCTCAATTGAAAAATGAAGTCCTCCACAATTTTTCCCTTCTCTGATTTTTCCCACTTTCACCTCTTCTTCATCCCCTTCTTGATCATATCAGTTCTTGATTTTCTTATTTTTGATTCTTACAAATTCAGATAAAAATTAGCCATATATTTTGGACTTTTTAGTAACTCAGTAATCATTTTTTGAGGCTCTCATCTTCTGCACTTGGATAAAATTGGCCAGCTATTCCCTGGTGAAATTTGTACACCAAATGCATTGGAGAAGCTTTAAAGATATTTAAGAAAAGGAAGCAAAACACCATCTCTAGAAAGATGGCTTACATTTATATTTTCATTCTAAGAAGGCACCCTCTAAACTTCCTTCCTATTCATAATGTCCAAGTAATGCCATCAAAAGATAGCAACAGCACATAAATAGTCCTCAATATGACACAAAAACAGCAAAGATGTAAGCCATGAAGTATTATATAAAGAACTGAAAATATTCAAACAAGACCAAGAAAAATGATCCCATTTATACTATGTATCTCCTATAAGCTTACTTATAATGCAAAATTATATGGGCCAACCTTGTCTATCTGCTTGTTTTCTTGATTTGTATAGAACTTAAATATGGTACACTTGTAGAGGTTCAACCAAGTTAAAGACTATTTCTGGGAAATGTTAAAATACATGATGTATAAAGCAAAGCTGTAATGAGATGATGTTTGGTTATTAAATTGGTGAGCAGTTATGCTTTAAATTTTTAATTGAAAGGCTTAAACTCCAATTTGGTTTAGGAACACAGAAACATATTCTAATGTGACATAGATAGGGAAAATTTCTTTGTCTTTAATCAACTTATCATGAAAAAATGTCCAGGACTTTTTTATTACCTAGAGATATCTCTGGCTGTCATTAATGATTTCTCAAAAACACAGTATTAGTAGTGGCCAGCAAAAGGAAGGTGAAGTGAAGTAGTATACACGTGCAAAAAAAAATTCCTTCCCTTCTATAAGTTATCCCTGTCTCCACTGCTAAGTTTATCTATTATCGTCAGTTTCTGTATTCACTAACGTAATTTTCCCAAAAAATGACTGACCTCAACTTTGTTACCAATTCTGTTTTTCTTACTTTCTTATACATTCTAAAGTTCAAAAAATTAATACTTTCTCAGTAACAAGAATACTTCTAAAGAAAGACATCATGAAACAAGGCACTGGTGGTTCAAGCATACAAATTTAGCTTTTCAGGAAACTGAGATGTGAGGACCATGGTTCAAACTCAACCTACGTTAGACAGTCTGTGAAAGTTTTATTTCCATTTCATTACCAAAAACCTGGAATTGTAACTGTGGCTCAAATGTTAGTGCACTAGTCAAGCAAATAAAAGTTCAAAAACCTCAAGGATAGTGTACAGGCACTGAGTTCACACCTCAGAACTTGTTCTCTCCCTCAAACAAAAAGAAAAATGACCAGAAAAGATAAACATCATAATCTAGCAGGAAACCACTGGCCCAGAATACCAATTTGGGGCATATAAATCCAGTACTAGCTCAGAACAGGAAAATTGCTAAAGCATAACATAACCATTACAATACTTGAGAGGAAGCTAGTACAATGATCATTTTTTGTTCTTTAGGTAATATATGAGAAAATTATCAATTGCAATATTACTCCAACTGACAAATTCTCAAACAATTCATCTGCCTGCTAATCAAGGAAATTTTTCGTTATTAATAGTGTTTCCCAAATATAGAAAAACCCAAGAATGTATGCACCTTTAATGGAGCCATAAAATCCTTCCTATCTACAAAAACAAATGACCTTCATGGTATACTAATAAGTTACCATTTTGGTTCACTCATTAGTTTCCTACTACTGTGATTTTGTCTACGTTTGTGGAAGAATTGGTGAAAGCCCAGATTCTGAAGTTTAAAGATTCAAGCTTCACTTTGAAGCCACTTATTTTCTCCACTGTCCCCTCTCTAGTTCCCATGGCATGTGCTTTATACTTTCAAATATAAACCAAGATCCTTCCAATCATAAAACACATTAACAAGCAAGTTGAGAAAATGAGTAATACTTAGTAAATGTAAAAAAAATCTATTGCTTTATTTATATTGAGAGTATGTAGGTAGCTCTAAAATAAGGTAAAATTCTCTTTCTATATAGCAAAATGGAAAACATATATATGTCTGTGTGTGTGTTTGTATATATAAAACATACCCAAATGCTATAAAATATATTACTAACTAGAAGACCACATTCCAAATGAAAAGCTGTGAAATTAATTTTTTCTGTATAAAGAAATTTCTATCAAACTTTTAAAAGTAGAAGAAAATTGACAAAAGTTTTTTTTTTTTTTTTTTTTTTTGGTCCGGTCGTGGGGCCTGAACTCTGGGCCTGGGTGCTGTCCCTCAGCTCTTCAGCTCAAGGCTAGAGCTCTACCACTTGAGCCACAGCGCCACTTCCGGCTTTTTTCTTTTTGCTTATGTGGTGCTGAGGAATCGAACCCAGGGCCTCAGGCATGCAAGGCAAGCGCTCTACCACTGAGCCAACTTCCCAGCCCCTTGACAAAAGTTTTTAACCTTTACTGAGAGTAAATTTATCTGAGAGATTTTTGAATTGAAGATTTAAAAAAAAAACCCGCCTTACCACATAAGGGGACAGAAATTAGTCAACCTAGTACTACTGCCAAAATCAGACAAAACAAATGAAATAGTACAAAACCCAGAATCACATCTTCTGTTTGACAAACATGGACTTTTCAAGTAAAGGAAAAATAATGTTTATAATATGTAGCTGCTAGGCAGAAACTGGTGTCTCCCAACTTTAGCTCCAAGTACCCAGGAAGCTGTGGTCACAGGATCTCAGAAAAGAAAAGACGATCTCATGGCAGAAAAGTTCATGAGAACCTCATCACCAATTAGGCAGAAAATAGCCACAAATGAAGGTGTGACACAAGAGGTAGACCTCAAGCCTTTAACAAAAAGCCAAGTAAGAAAAGCAAGGTCCTGAGTTCAAACCCCAGTACTAGCACAAAAAAATAAAACAATTATTATCTCAATGAAAATGATAGGAAATGTAGTGCCATTACATCAGTATTTCAGAGCTTAAATATAAATCAATTGATATGTTACTTACATAAAATTAGGAATGTATATGGAGAAAACAGAGATTATGTTTTCTAACTGTGGAGTTAGGGAGGAACTTTAAAGCAAAATGTAAATATCAGAAACAAGAAAAAAAAGATGGACTAAATTTGGCATAAAATATATATCACCAACAAAAACTAGGAGAACTTATTTATAAAAAATAATCTGGAACACATTTGTTAGGTAATAGAAGTTATAAAGATATTTTTAAGCTTTCAGATGCAGAGTTGTAGCCCAACAAAATGAGGCTGGCAATTGAAAGATAAGAGGGGAAAGTAAAGGGGAGGAGTGTAAACGAATGAAGAGTGGATGGTAATGGCAGTATGCAGTCATAATATTCAATGCATATCCTATGAAACTAGGAAAGTTGAAGAAATGGCTTGGGTTAGTAGGAGGGAGGTGGTAGAATGATGATAGGATTGATATTGAGCAAGATACCTTGTACTTATAAACTGGTATTTTGACAGATAAACCCTTTGTACAACTACTTGAAGATAATAAAAATATTATAAAAAACAAAAAAAAAAATTAGCTGGGTACCAGTGTCTACAACTGTAACCCTGGCTACTTAGGAGGATTTGAGTACTGAAGCCAGCCTGGGCAGGAAAGTCCATGAGATTTTCATCTCTAATCAATCACCAAAATGTCAGAAATAAGAGTTCTGGCTCAAGTGGTAGAGCACTAGCCCCAAGCAAAAAGAGCTCAAGAATAGTGCCCAGACCCCTTAGGGCCAACACACACACGCGCACACGGACGCATGCACGCACGCACGCACACACACACACGCGCGCACACACACACACACACACACACACACACACACACACGTCTTTCAAAATTCACTAAAAAGAAATCTTCCTAGGCCGGTAGTAGTGACTCACACCTCTAATCTGAGCTACTCAGCTTGATATCTGAGACACTTGGTTCAAAGACAATACAAGCAAGAAGATCCTTAAACCTTATATGAAAATAAATAATAAAAAGCCAGAAGAGGAGCAGTGGCAATACAGAATACAGGCATAAAAGGCAAAACAAAACTTGTTTCAGTCAAATAACAACATATACTGAGAGTAATATAAATTGTCAAAAAGACCTTTTGAAAATATATACAAAAAGCACTAAAAGTACAAGTACCCTTTAACCCACTGGCTGTAACAAAACAATAAAAGAGGGGCAACTTGATAAGCTAAGCTGATGTTTACCATGCTAATTCATAACTTTAACAGTGAAGAAACATATAAACTAGCTAGCAAGTTACTGAATAAGGCAATACTTTTTATTCTGACATTCAGACATCACAATGATAGTGTACGTACATATTGATGTAGATAGATGATAAATAGCTAGATAGGTAGATATATAAGTAGAAATATATTTGCTGCTAATTATTCATTATTAAAAGCCTTCACAAGAATTTATATATTCCTATTCTAAGCTCTTGTCTCCTGCCTCAACATAAAAGGAAAATAAACATCCATAACTAGCATTTTACTTTTACAGGAACTAAGCACAAGCTCCTCAAAAGCTCACTCCATCTTTCACCACATAGTCAAGCCCTCTACTTTTTAAATTTACATATCTCCTTTTTAAATTTGAGCTTAGAATTCTTACCTTTCTCTCTCTCCCCCTTTTCTCTCTCTCTCTCCTCTCTCTCTCTCTCTCTCTGTCTCTCTCTCTTTCTCTCTCTCTCTCTCCTCTCTCTCTCTCTCTCTCTCTCTCTCTCTCTCTCTCTCTCTCTCTCTCTCTCTCTCTCTCTCTCTCTCTCTCTCTCTCTTTCTCTCACTCACTCTCTCTCCTGAAAACTAAAAGTCTAAATGGTCATCATCTTTTTTAAATACTCTCATTGAAGCCAGGACCCAATCACCTTCTTAGTCTTAGTTTATTTCCATTCCTTTTGTTGTTATTGTTGCTCTTGGGGCTTGAACTCTGGTCCTGAATGCTATCCCTCAGCTCTTCAGCTCAAGGTTAGCACTCTACCACTTGAGCCACAGTGCCACTTCCAGTTTTCTGAGTGGTTTATTGGAGATAAGGGTCTCAAGGCCTTTCCTGCCTGGGTTGGCTTTGAAACGTGATCCTCAGATCTCAGCCTCCTGAGTAACTAGGATTACAGGTGTGAGCCACCAGTGCCCAGCCTCACTTTATTTCCAAAATAAAGCTTCCACCTCTCAAAGCAGAGCATTATACAAAGCATGTACCAAATAAATTTATTCCATTAACATTTTCTATGTACCTACTGCATGACAGCAGGACAATATGATGCTGAGTTTGGATCTCAAAGATCATGAAATATGTTCATGTATAAATATGACTAGTGCTTGGGAAAATTGGGAAGTGGAGTAGAAGTATCAATAGGTTATTGATATATTATTATTGTCACCATAGTATGTATATTAGCTCAAATTCCCAAAAATAACACACTTAACAATGTCTTATGCGTGTTTTAAATATTTGATAACAATATGTATCTATATAAATATATAAAGTATCAATAGATATTTGGGAATAAGAGAAGTAAGATAGAGAAAAAAGGTTTGATTAACCTAGATAAACAATAAACAAGTACTACTATTCTGAAGCCTATATCTTGAGAAGGTGGAGATTACCACTGTCAAATTCAGGTTCACCATACATTTTCCAAATTTACAATTCTCAAGTTATACAAGCAAAAGTTATGGTTATAGTTTGGAAAGAATCCAATGATAGATTTGAAGTTTGTCTCATGAAAGGGTAATTTGTCTTCCTTTCTTAGGGAAAGAGAAAAGTAAGAGTAAATATCAAAACATTCCCAACACAACAGTTGATTTCCTCCTGGTATCATTTAGTGCATTTTTAATCTAACTTGTTTCATTTTCTAAATTGTTACAGTTCCTCAAACAATGGTGCAGAATGACAATATGAAAAGAATGAAAATGCAGTGAGACAAAGGTAATCTCTATAAATGAGTTGATTTAAACTTGCTTGCCATTTTCTCATTCATAAACACTACATTGATGCATTTCACTTACAGTGGATTTCACTCACAGTATTCTTTTGCTTGCTTGCATTTTGAGTTCTGCTGCCTAATTTGTTAGCATATGGGTTGAGTAAGGGTAGTTCATGCTGTAAAACAAGAAACAAAATAATGTCTGTAATCTTTTTTTGGGGGGGAGAGGGGATCTGGTCGTGGTGCCTGAACGCTGGGAATTGTCCCTCAGCTCTTCAGCTCAAGGCTAGCGCTCTACCACTTGAGCCACAGCGCCATTTCTGGCTTTTTTCTTTTTGCTTATGTGGTGCTGAGGAATCAAACCCAGGGCCTTGAGCATGCAAGGCAAGCACTCTACCACTGAGCCACCTTCCCAGCCCAGTCTGTAATCTTAATGCAAAATGCTGCCATCTATTGTTAGAGGAAATGAGGTGGAAATTTCAAAACCTAAATGAGTAAGATGAATCAGTAACTGAATAGAATTTGTCACATATCATTTCCAATGGGAATAATAAAACAGTACAACCCATCAAAGCATTTATAAAAAGAAAAGGTAGGCATGGTGATTCACATCTGAAATCCCTACTCACTCGACTAAGAAAGATCATCGTTCAAGGTCAATGTGAGACAGAACTTTACAAGACCCTATTCTCAACCAAAAGGTGTGTAAAGGTGCACACCTATCATCTCAGCTAGGGCACACAGGCACACACACAAACACACACACACATAAAGAACAGGAGGATTACAGTCTATACTGGCTCATACCAAAAGCAGAGATTATTATCTCAAAACTCACAAGCACTTCTGTGCTCATGAGAGAGTAACTGACTACCAAGTCAAAGACTTGAATTCAAATCCTAGTATTTCCAGAAAAAAAAAGAGAAGAGAAAAAATACATTAAATGATGAAAATATAGCCACTTTAAATTGACTTTCCTTTGAAAAGGGGGATTTAAAGATAGATATTTGAGGCATCAGAACACTGGTTTTAAGGTGAAAGGTTCCAAGACTTGGCTGGGAAGGAATTCTGGACATGGGTTCTCTGCAGTTTTTCAGTGCATGAAAATAGCATGGCAAGGGCACTGAAAACCAGTGAAATAGAAGTCTTCCTTGTATTTTACTGCAAATCTTCAGAAATACAAGAGAAGCCTCATTGGTCTAAAGATTAACAAGAATATTGTTTCATTAGGAGATAATTGTGTTTTTCAGCCACTGTCTTCTCCTAATACATGGAACAGATTTTTAGTAAATAATGTGCAATTGATTTCGTACAACTGAAAATTTTGAGGCAGGGAGTAAAACCAGATCTTTGGAAACAAGAATCAAAAAATGGAACAGTAAAACTGGGCAGAGTTAAAGGGGGAATAAGAAACAAAGGAAGTAAGCAAGAAAGAATAAAGGAAGGGCTAATAAAAGATTATAAGTAAAAGAATCAACACATTATAAAAATTGAAGCTAATCAAAATACATCACAGTATCCTACTGACTTGGTCAATCTTTCTAGCTTTAATTCTATCCTAGTTATTATGGCTACTCAGTCTCTGAAGACTAAGATCTACAATGTTTAGAATTAAGAAGCAAATTGATACAATATCAAAAATAGGAAAGTAGCACATATTATTTTATTTGTAACATTTTCACATCCTTCAAATTTAAAATACATCATGGGAAATTACAGATAAATAATTACCTGGTAGAGCCAATAACATTTGACTAAGTTTGGGGGAAAAGATTAAGGTGGTTATGTATTTAGAATTTCTTACAATGAGATGTACAAGGCATTATGTCGAAAAATGAATTTTACAACTTTAGCAGGGGTGGTGGGCATGGGATGGGAGGGTAGGGATGTTAAGGAGGAGGCAACAATGCTTAGTAAGAAATGTACTCATTACCTTGCTCATGTAATTGTAACCCTTCTGTACGGTATTTTCACAATAATAAAACTTATTCATAGTAAGTTTTAGCAATGTTTATCTTACATCTCTAATTGTGATAATCATCAAAAGAAGGCTGACTCTTTTTTTATTGTGAAAATACAGTTAAGACTTCATACTTTGTAGGTCCTTGTTCTGGTGATAGGTCAACATGTGCCACTGTGTTAGGAGCCCCTCCATGTATACAATTCAGGTGAGGGTGTTTTGTCAAGTTTGGAGTGGTATCTTTGATTAACTTATTTCTGGTATTTCTAATATGATTTTATGTATTTGCTTATGTATTTTCTATTGACACAAATAAAATATTAGTTTGTGCCTCATGGTATACTGCCACAAACACTGCACAATTGTTCATGTTTTGACACGGATACTTTACTCTGAAGTTACAACATTGAATACTCTCTAGATATGTCTTTAAAAATAAATTTTAAATACCTCTGATTATATTGAACATATCTGAAAAGAATGCATATAACATTGGTTTCACCTGACTTTAATAAGTAGGCACCCAAATTCTTAGAGGAAAAAAAAAATCTCCCTTGAAGTTCAAATACATACATAAAAATGCTTCAAGTTTATAAGAAAAAGACAACTGATCAAAAGATTAAGTTTGATTAGAAAGGCTTAGTGGTTCTGAAAGATAATGAAATTAAAATACTGTTTAACTGAAATTGTTTCTGGAGCTACTCTTTTATTATTATTAGCACACTAAGCTTAGAAATGGATCTATTATTTTCTTTAAATAAAAGTTATAGGTCAAATGGCTTTATTTTCATAATTTTTTAAAATGTGACTTGAAGGTAGTAGGTAGGCCAAAAGGAATAAAATTGCTCTCTTGCTTACACTTCATTAGATCCCCCTTTGGTCATGTCACTCTTCTTGGTGTGATCACCTCAAAAGCAAACTGCATTTAGAAATCAATGATCCCAGAAAATCTTTGGCTACCCACTTATCCTGATAGGTCTCTTCAATTTTCCCATTTTCCCTGGGTCGTCATATTTTACTGCTAAAATAATAAACAAAACAAGCCTGTCATGGTTAGAGTGCTAGCCATTTATTCTTCATTGATAAAATAGACATTGATGAGTTTCCTAGTATATATCCTCTGTGTCAAAGGCTAGAGATATGATAATAAAATAACAGGAATTTTCTATTGTAGGAAAAAGATACAGTAGATAATGGACAAATATCACACAAACCAAGTGATGAACAGTATTAATACCACAAAGAGGGAGAAAGGTACTCACCTATTCAGGTCCATAATCTAAAGAAAAGTTGATGGAAAAGTGCCTCCAGGAGACTAAAAAGGCCAACAGGGATCCCAAGAAGCTTATTATTAGCAACGTCCTGTGGGAAGTAATAGTTAACACTAGCACCTTTTCCTGCTTCCTATGAAGGATGCTGATGGCCTATTACAAAAAAGCTAAGTACACTGAACTTTATCACTGAGATATCAGTATGTCACAAAAGAAAGGTATAGCCATAGTTTCCACTGTGTTCCAGCAGTGACATCAAATATGCTGAGTATTCCAACATGACATTATTTAGTAAGGAATGTGTTCTTCAGTGATATTGGGAAGCTGGGATGCAGTCGATACTATTCTCACAGGTGTACACCAAATTCAAAACATTCCTCCTCACTTACTGTTAGCAAGAAAACATTTCCTTGATATGCTTCACTTGTTGACCTCTCTAGGCTGGTCCCAACTTTGCCTATTCACAAGAAGATGAAGGGTTCAATCTTCTAAAATGAATTTATAATGCTTCTGTACTATTCATTTCAGTTTGACAGAAGCTCTAAAATCTGACGTCCTTATTTATCTAATGAAACTTTAATTTACAAATCAAACTAATATACAGGGGTAAATTTGGGTCAAATTACACATTATTGACTAAAACTATGCAAAAATTCCAGGGTTATAATACTGTTGAACATAACTGATAAGAATGTAGTTGAAGTTATTTTACCTGATTTTTAACTAGGCAACAGATCTCCATGAGGGAGAAATATAATCTCTCTTGGGAGCTCAATGTGTATATATAATATGTTTCAAGATTATTAGACAAAGACAAGAGGCCTAAAAATAAATTTTAGCTAAAAATCTTGCCCTGAAAAACAATTAGTAGTAGGAAAATATTGAGGGGGAAAAAACTAATAACTAAAACTGCTTCTGGAACTTTATAAAATTATTATCAAACACAAAAAGGAGTTGATGTTTTTAAATCAAAGGTATAGGATAAATGGTTATTATTTTTCATGAAGTTTTTTAAATGACTGGTAGACAGAACAGAAAAATTTATGTCTTGCTTTCCGTTCATCTGGCTCTCCTAATTCCATTTTGGATATTTTGAAGTGTGCTGTCACCTCAACCCAAGGTTATATTCAGAAATCACTAATCATGGAAGTTATTTTGGTACTCTTATTCTGAATGATTCATCAATTATTTTACTGAATATCAATGTAAGTTATGATATGCCACTTTCAAAATAAAAAACCATAAAACAATTATCACTCATACAATGCTATTCATTCATTAATCATTTAACAAATATATTTTGAACAGTTTTGTGGGTTGGAGGACATGGGTATGCTTTTGGTCTAAACCCTTTATCCCTAAGGAGTTAGGTGAGTCACAAAGGAATGGATTGGTCACAGAGAGCCTTGTTTCCTAGTAGTGATCAAGAACCCTGAGTTTCCAATGTTATGACCTCAGGTGAGGGATGTCTTTTTTATACTGTCCTTGAGCAGCTGGAGGTTATAGACATAATGACATAAGACTATATTCAGTCGGCTAGAAGACACTTATCTGCACTTGCTGTTAGCAAGGAAGCTTCTCCCCAGTGTTTTCAAAGGTCTAGCCTCTCTATAGTAGGTTCAGTTTTGGACAAATGGGTGGAGGAGCCATGCGGCAAGAGAAATAGCAGGAATTTTGCCAAAAAGAAATCGCCCATTCACTTCAGGGTGAAAAATATGTTTTAGTACAGACTTAGAAGAGTGTGGCTTCTCATCAGTGGCATAAGCTCAGCAGCATCATGGGATAAGCCACTGATACATGCTGTATTGCAGGAACTCCAAAACATGACAAGAAATGTCACAAATGCTAACATACACCATATCCTTTTTGTAACGAGTACAGAAAAGTTATATGGATATATAGAACCGGTAAGTAGTCTCTCTTGTGGCCAAGTATCAGAATGGGGTTTGCCACATTGATCCCAAGATACTTAAAAAAGTGATGGATGTGTCATAATTGAATGGGGCATGGCATGGTAGGGTGTGTCTGTTTTCTAGGCTACTAAAAAATTAGAGGCAGAAAGAATTACTCGAACCCAGGAACATAAGCCTACCCAAACATAATATAAGATAGACAAATAGCAAACAAAAAAGCATTAGTAGCTCCCCTACTGGTAGGGTAAAGAGGCTTCATGGAGGCCGTTCAGGTAGCAGTCCTTGTCTTTAATTGTTCCAGCCCAAGGACCACACATGAGAGTAGTCAAGCCTTTAGATCTGTGAAGATTTGGCCTGAGTTATCACAGCATGTAGGACCTAGCATCCATGACCAGTACTAAAACTGCACCATTATATACATCTAATCCAGATGAGCTTTCAGAGAGCAAAAAATATTTTTAAAAATACAGAAAAGAAATTCAAATAAACAAATGTTTCACTTTTGTATTCTTATTTATTATCCCAGTAGCAAGATCATAAATAGATGAGGGAGCCATCTGTGGTAGAAATGATAAAGAAATGAAATAGAAGGAAAAAGTTGTTTTTTCTGAGTACCTTGCCTTATATTTAGTCGTGAAAGATCTGACCAGGCTATATACTCTCTTTCAGAAGTTCGTATACAGAACCTTCTATAGAGGAGAAAGAAGATCAACTGACTTGTCTGGATGGGATTGTTATAGATCACATTTTTTCCTAAGCTGGGGGTCTTAGAAGTCTACTGATGTCTTTTGCACTGCATATGGAAAAGTCAGACCCATAAAAATACAAACTTATTTCTATTTTTTTTTTTTACAAAAACTTCCATACATTTATTGCTCAGCTCATTCTTAAGGCAAAGAAAAAGAAAAAGGGAAATCAGACTTTTAATTTAAACTACAAATCTTTCTAGGTAGTATTAAATTTTTCAGTCTGAATTAAATAGAGCATAAATATTTATGAATTATCTTGATTCTCCTCCAGTGGAGGAGTTGTACATGATTTTGTTGCGAGTTTTGTATTTTTTCCCAAAACCATTAGAAAATGAGCCACTTTTGCTTTTGTTATTTGAACGACTACACTCACTTCATCCTGAAAGTCTTGTAAAAAGACCTAGTAAAGAGCCCTTCTAAATACAGACATCAAAATTGAAGGCATAGAAAAACATATCTACTGAAAGTTAAAAATCTGTTGTTGTTCTATGTTAAGCAAATCAAACAACTTTGCCACACAATACTCAGTCTTTTTATATTGGTATTAAATTGATACCCTAAAAAAAACATCTAGTGATTGTTTATATGGTGAGTTTGTCTAAGTTTCTCAAATCCCTTTGATTTATTTCAATTTTATGTCCGAGACCGGAACTCTAACTCAGTATCCTTCTGCTTTCGCTCATTGGCTCTACCAACTGAGCCAAGCTTCCAACCCCAATTAAATCCCCTTTAAAATAAGAATAACTGATTTAGGAGTAACTTTTTTTGCGTACTTCTGTTTTTTTCTATACTGTTAAATAATTTTTGATGCAGTTAAATCATATTTCCTTTGTTACAAATGTTTTACATTGTTTTTACATTACATAATCCTTGTACTTGGTTTTCTAGAATGATTTTTAAATCTCTAGTCATTTTAGTTGGACATAAAGCTTTACAAACTGACATTTTTAACATATATCTAGTATGACTCTATAATCCACAAATCAAACTAATAGATTGGAAGCCAATAAGAGTCAAATTGTTGATTACTAAGAACTTGGAAAATTCACCAGGTTTGTTTTGATGTTGAAAAGTTTAGATGATAAAAATGTATTTCAAGTTGTTTAGCATGATTTGTCTAGGCACCAGAGTTCTGTGAGGGGGAAAAAATGAAATCTCTCTTGAAGTTCACATAGATATATAAAAAGTGCTTCAAGTTTATAAGGCATAAAGCCAATAGGCCCCAAATAAAGTTTAATTATAAAGCCATGCTGGATGTGAAAAACAATGAGGTCAAGTAGAAAGTTCTTCAAGGAAAATTAATATATAACTGAAATGGTATCTGGAGCTTTAAAAATTATAACTAGCAGACTAAGCTTAGAAATCAATCATCTTATAAATATGTTAGAAACAATAGCAAGAAAGAAAAACAAATTGAGTCTTGAGGTAAATGCTTGATGAGAAATGTACTCATCACCTTGTTCATGTAATTGTAACCCCTCTGTATGGTATTTTCATAGTAAAAAAATAACTTATTAATAAAAAATCAATCAATTGCCTTTAAATCAAAGATTGGATGATTATTCTTCATCAAAATTTCTTAACATATGACTGGTGCATATATTAGAAGTCATTAAATTGTTGCTTTGCTGTTATCTGGCCCTTCTGATACAATTAGGGATACTGTATTACTCTTTGTGTAATCACCTCAAATCCAGACTTCTTTTGAATAACTCAACTTAGAAGTTCCTTTGCTATACTCATATCCTGACACACTCTTTAACTATTCTATACTTGAGTATTGATATAGTGAACAACATTCGTGTCAAAATAATAAACAAATAAGCTACCACTAATTGAGGGCTATTCATTCACAATTCAATTAAGAAATTATTTTAGGCAGTTTTATGTACATAGCCTCTGCTAAGGGCTAAAGATACAATGATGAGCAAGACAAAGGTTATTTCTAGTCTTGTGAACTGTAAAGTTTTGTATGGAAAAGAGACACTATGCTTGTAGCTCATGCCTATTGTCCTAGCTACTCAAGAGCCTCATGTGGTAGACAACTAGCCATCACATACACACACACAAACAACCTCGGGGATACCGTTCCAATCCTTAGTTCATGCCCCCATAATGGTAATAAATAAAAGAATTAAGAGGTACAACACAATTATCACACAAACCATATGACTGACAGTGTTACAAAGCAAGGAAAGGAAAGAAGGTACTCACCTATTCAGATCCACAGTCTAAGAACACGTTGGTGAAAAAATGTTCCCAGAAGACCAAACAGGAGCATAGGGGACCCAAGAAACTTCCCAATAGCAACCTCTTATGGGTAGGCACAGTTAAGTATCACATTTTCGTTCTTGCTCTGAAGAATGCTATGACCAATTACAGAAAACCTAATGGGTTAGGTGACTCATAAAGGAATGGAATGTTCATAGATACCTTCTATAGTTTTCCAGTAGTGTTATCAAGTAAATTGAATAGGTCTGGGAAGTTGACTCAGTGGTAGAGTGCTTGCCTTACAAGCATGAGTCCCTGGGTTCGATTCATCAGCACCACATAAGCAGAAAAAAGCTGGAAGTGGTGCTGTGGCTCAAGTCGCTAGCCATAAGCTGAAGAGCTGAGGGACAGCACCCAGGCCGAGTTCAGGCCCCACAACCAACAACAACAAAAAGAAAGAAACTTGAGTAGTCCAATGTGATAGCTTAAGATCAGAAATATCTTTTTTTTCAGTTATACCCAACACTGAACAACTTTACACCCAGGGAATGTGTAGACGCTGAGCAAGCAGTATTTGAAGGAGGAAGGACTATCCCTCCTGCATCTTTTACAGCAATCATATTCAAAACAATAAAACTTTAGTACCAAAAAAAGAAATACCTTTTCTCATGATACTTGCATAGGGGGAGGACTGCTACACAAAGTCCAACACAAAACATTTCTTCTCAGTTATAGTAAGTAAGAAATCTTTTCTTCGGTGTGCTTCACTATACAGGCTTCACTAAGGTGAACTCAGTTTTGCCTATTCCCCAGAGGATAGAGAAGCCATGAATCAGGAGCATGGGCACAACTTTTGCCAGAAAAAGAACTGCCAGTTTCCTTTAAGGAGAGAGGACAAAACAGATCACGGGAAAAGTGTGTTAAGAAATAAGGTAAAGACTGTGGTTCCTGATCAGTGGAATGTGCTTACAGCCATGAAGGATAAGCCATGTATTAAATGCTGTACTATGGAGGAACCAATAGACAGCTGTCTATTTGCCTATGTGCAAATGGGGATTGGCTACACTGAACATAAGATCACGTTATAGAATTATTAAAAAGAAATTTATTAATAAGGTTCTTAGTGAAAATACTGTACAGAGGGGTTACAATTACATGAGCAAGGTAAAGTTAAGGAGTACATTTCTTATCAAGCATTGTTGCCTCCTCCTTTGTTTCCCCTTACCATCCCGGCCCTCCCACTCCCCTGCCCCAACCCCACCCTGCCCCCCCCCCACCAATCCCCCCATACACACGCCAAAGGGAACCAGGCACCAGTAGTTCAAACTTGTAATCTTAGCTACTTAGGAGACTAAAATCTAAGGATCAAGATTCTAAACCAGCCCATTCTGTAAGAACCTTACCTCCAATTAACCCACAATAGCTGGATGTAGAGCTGTGATTCAAGTGGTAGAGCACTAGTCTTGAGCAAAATAGTTGAGGGACTGCCCAAGGCCTGAGATTAATCTCTAATACCAACACATACATACACACACACACACACACACACACACACACACACACACACACACACACACACACACACGCATGCACACACACACACACCACAAAACTGGATTGAGCCTAACATGGTAGGGGTGTGCCTATGGTCCCAGGTGCACAAAAAGCTGAGAAAGTAGAAATCAATTGAGACCTTATACTAAAAGGAACAGCAAATAAAAGGCATTAGTTGTTTCCCACCCCAGGCTGGAGGGCCCCTATAGCAATAGTTTAGATAAAAGCATGATCTCTATCTAGTTCAGCTCAGATACTACACTGTGAGTAAATAAGTCTTTAGATGATTAAACATAGGGCCTTCAGCCATCACACACTGTGTATCAGCCAGCAATAGTGACCCATAACCTCAAATGTACCATTATGTACATCTACGCTGAGAAAGCTTTCAGATATGTAGCCCAGAAAGTATCTGATAGCCATTGTATAGAAACTCACCAAAGTATCAAACCATACCTGTCTTGAATTTCTGATTTATAAAGTTATGAGCAAATAGTTGTTTTAAGGTGCTAGGATTTGAGTAATTTGTACATAGCATAAACCAGGTGAAGGGAAGTGATTGGGTAGAGAGGAAGGTTAGCCAAGAGTTAAATCCTTAAAAAAAAGAAGAGTTAAGCCCTCAAGTTAGCTAAGAGATGAAGTTCATTATACTACTTAACTACTTCTGTGAATATCTCAATTTTGACTTTGTAAAACCCACTGACATAACCATATTATATACAGCATATTACAATATAGGAAAAATTATAATCACCATATTTCGATTATAATCAAAAATATAATCAGCCTATTTTAGAATGTTGCAAATTCTACCAACATTTCACAGATTTCTTCAACAAGTAAAGATTTAAAAAAGGGGGATTGTCCCTCAACAATAAATCTTCAAGAAACAGCTGACTGTATTCATGATTTCAATATACATGTACACTCCCCTACCCCCCCAACCCCCCACCCCCCCCCCACACGAATGTATGCAACAGCTCAACCTACTCACAAACATCCACTCAACATGAATCAAGGATCTTCCTGTAGTAGTTGAACTTTTAAATTTTTCAAGTGTTGTAAATAATTGATAACAGATACATAAGCAATTATTTTCTGAACAGCTCTATGCTATGGAAATGAGAGTTCACTATTATTATTACATAAAATATCTTTGAATCTCAAAAGAATTAAATAAGAGAATCTGAATTTGGGGGCTATATTTCTACCAGCTATCCTACAAAGGCTTAATGAGATGATACTAATAAGATCCAAAAATTAAGCACTAAATTAATACAATGAAATGTATATATGAGTAAGTGAAGGGAAAGCCACTGGTCAGAGAGACCTATGCTGTCTCCATCTCTCAGCCGGCGGCACACTGTGGCCATTTTGATGCTGCCTGGGCCATGGAGTTGTCTTCACCAGAGCAGTACCCATGCTGGCATTGGAACTGGGGGTGGTGGGGAGGGAAGAGAAGGCCACTGGGGTGGCCACCCTGGGGAAGGGGATGGGGCAGTGGGAAGGGAGGTGAGGCCCTGGTAGAGGCTGGTGAGGGGAGGAAGTAGGCAGCAGGCCAGTGGCACAGGCAGCAGCAGCCCAGCTGCAAGTTCTGGTGGCTAGGCTCTGGGGAACTTCTGTGAGGTGGGATGGTGGGGATGGATCCCCTAGGGCTTGGCAGCCTCCTAAGGAATGGACAATGAGAAATGAGATAAATAAGCAGGCTAAAGACTTAAAGAGAAACTTCTCTAAAGAGGAAAAAAGGATGGCCAATATACACATGAAGAAATGCTCAACGTCCCTAGCCATAAAAGAAATGCAAATCAAAACAACATTGAGATAGCACCTCACCCCAGTTAGAATGGCTATAATCAAGAACTCTAATATGAACAGATGCTGGTGGGGATGTGGACAGAAGGGAAACCTACTGCATTGTTGGTGGAGTGTAAACTTGTTCAACCACTTTGGAAAGCAGTATGGAGGTTCCTCAAAAGACTCCACATATAGAGCTCCCCTATGACCCAGCAATTCCGCTCTTGGGCATTTACCCAAATGCTCACAAACAAGACCACACTAAAGTTACCAGCACAACTATGTTTATTGCAGCATTATTTACCATAGCTAAGATATGGAACCAACCCAGATGCCCCTCAGTAGATGAATGGATCAAGAAAATGTGGTATATACACAAATGGAATTCTATGCCTCCATCAGAAAGAATGTCATTACCCCATTTGTTAGGAAATGGAAAGACTTGGAAACAATTATATGAAGTGAAGTAAGCCAGGCCCAAAGAAACATAGGTCCCATGGTTTCCCTTATTTTCAATATCTAGTATATGTCTGAGTAAAGCAGAAAAGGTCAGATAAGTTGATGTTAGAGAAATAAACCCTAAGATATCAATTCAAATTCTTTCAGGTGATTGTTTCTAACACATTTATAAGATTATTTCTTTGTTGCTTTGTATGTCCCTCCCCCATGGTATAACCTCTGCTTTCACTGTACTTGATGTCGGTATAATTTGTGGAGGGGAAGGGAAAAAACAAATCATTTAAATAGGAATACAAGTGGATCCATTGCAACAATGAGATATACAAGTTGTTATGTCGAAAACGAACTTTACAACTTTGGTGGGGGGGTAGGATTGGGTGAGGGGTGGGAGGAGGTTGGAGGGAAGAATGGGAAGGGAAGGGAAGGGGAAACAAAGGAGGAGGCTACAATGCTTAATAAGAAATGTACTCATTATTTTGCCCATGTAATTGTAACCTTTCTGTACAGTATTTTCACAATAAAAAAGGGATTGTTATGAGGAATCTGTGCTAACTAGGATTCAAATGTACTTGTGGACCTGGGATAGTTTATCTTGAAGAATAAAGTTAGATAATAATAAAAATAAAAATATAAATGATAATAATAATAATAATGATAATGATAATAATAAGTTGATGTTAAGGTGGAGCCATAGCACAGTGGTAATCCTTGCCTAACACACAAGACTCTGCAGTAGCACAGTATATGTGTGTGTCTGTGTGTGTGTGTTTGTGTGTGTGTTTGTGTGTGTGTTTGTTTGTGTGTATTTCATAACTTGTTGAAACTTGTTCAAACTAGGTACAAGCTTTAGACCACTTTGGATTACATTTTCATTTCCTTACATTTACATTATTCATAAATGTATAAAGATACTAAAAATAAAACATTTTAAATTATAAAAAGAAAAATAGTAGACAATTTTCCATTGTGCTATATGCTCTAAAAATACAAGATTATTTGAGAAATGTGTAACAGAGATTCCTTCACTTTCAAGGATCCAAAGATTCACAGAAAGAAGTAATATTCAGTAAATGTTAATCTGTAAACTAGGAATTAAAAAGGAGGTAACTAAATGATGATAGGAAGGAAGATTAAGAGAAGAAACAGGAACTAAGTGATATAGGGTTGATTGTATTGGTTTATAGAAAATGCAAAGCGAGAACTTGACAAGAAGAGAGGAAAGCGTTTCCATCAAGATATATCTTTGTTAGCTGGAGATTTGACAGGTTAGGATAAACTTATTGGATCAGTATCTCTTCATCCTAATTGGCTGAAAAAAATCACAGTAATAAGAAGACCAATTATATATTTACCTATCTAAACCAGGTCAGCACAGAATACACACAGGAACTCAGAGTAGCCTATATCATAAGACAGTGAAAAAGCTATTTACTAGAGTTTGGGGAGGTACCTGTATCTCTTTTATGTTATTCTAGTAATGGCTTAATATTTTAGCTTTGTATAAAAGATTTAAAACTGCTTTTGAATTACCATCTATTTCACAAGGATTCCAGAGTTTAAACCTTTCATCTCTGGCTGCACAGAATAAATCAGTAGTACCTGAAATTTACTAACTACTTAAAAAGTAGGTATGTGGAATAAAAAGATACAGAATATAATGCAACACAGGCAGGTTTTCACAGCTCAGGGTGACATTTAGCCAGTGATGCAAATGAAATAGCTAGGTGACATGGAAAAACCTAAACTAATCTAGCCAGGTGCTTATTCTTAAACAAAAGAGAAGGAAGTTTAACAGGTGAATGAACACAGAAGGACTGTTATTTCAGAGGTCACATGACTTGCTGTCAAAGCACCAGCTTTGACTGTACATTCTAACATGCTTAATGCATGATACACTCCACTATGTGCACAAGTACACACACATACCCGCACACACATTGAACAACCACTTGTTTTCATTCTAGTAATTTTTATCTTTAGATGTTCTCTCACACTTATTCAGAGTCTTCTGAACTGTAAGAGACCTGAAAGCTATTATATTATATAACAGAAGGAAGAAGAAAACTAAATTCCCATATCTTGATTCTTTCACTATATACTCAGAAGGGGATTGCGATATATATATATATATATATATATATATATATATATATATATATATATATACATATATATATAATGTATACACACGTATATATACATATATACATACATGTGTGTAAATACACACATACATGTATACGTGCACATGCATGTGTATGTATATACACGTGTATACATACATACATACATATATACATAAATATATACATACATCTATATCCTCTTTTCCTGAATTTTTTATTCAAAACAAAATTTTTAGACTTCAAAGATTGCAGAGGAGCAGCTGGGAGCTAACTGAGATCTCATGAAGAAACCAGTTTTAGTGTTCCAGTGAAAAATCCAAGGCTGAAGAGTCACCCAAGTGAACCATCATAGTACAGAGAGTTTGGTCAGAGAGGAACAATTCAGGCAGCCTGTTTCAGGAGACAGATTTGAGCATACACCAGTGACCGAGGTGGCAGTGGCTGTGGCTGCCAACATAGCAGTAGACCAAGCCTGAGAAAAAGGTGCCAGAAACGGAGTGCAAGCATCTTCTACTCACCACCAGTGTGAACTGACAAGGAGCAAAAATCTTCATCCTGCTGACCACAGATGGACGCAGATCACAGATGGCCTGAAAAACCAAGGGAAGGTGTGAGTACCCAAAAAGACATTCCCACTCCTTCTCACAGAACAGCATTTGGAAGGTAGCTCTTCCCCTATCACTCCAGAAGTATGTCATCTTTCATACTGGCAAAGACCGGGCCAGGGCAGCCAGTAGATACCTCAGGCCTTAGAATTAGACACTGCTGAGCCATTCTTCAACAGGCCAAAGCAACCCAACCAGTGGGACTCAGCTCCATCCTGAGGAAAGTTGACCTTTCCAGACGGGGGAAGGATCACCCAAGGCAGGGCAACTTTCTTCACAGAGTAAACAGCCAGAAGAGTCCCCACCCCTCTGCAGCATGGCAGCAGCAACTCTCCATGCTGCGGGAGGTTAAAATAAATAAATTCAAAACTGAAGAGTAAGAGAAAATCCCAGGACCAGATGGATTCACAGCTGAATTCTACAAGGCCTTTGAAGCAGATCTCAATTGATACTCCCCCAACTCTTCAATGAAAATGAAAGTGCACTACCAATCTCATTCTAGGAAGCCTCCAAAACTGTCATCCTCAAAACAGACAGGGAATCATCAAAGAAACAGAACTCTAGACCCATTTCTCAGATGACCATCAGTGCAAAACTACAAAATCCTCGCCAATCAACTTCAACAGTTCATCAAAAAAATCAAACACTATGATCAAACAGGATTCATTCCATGGATGCAAAGCTGGTTTAATATATGCAAATCAATAAATGTAATGCATCACATCAACAGGAGCAAGGACAAGAATCAAATGGTAATCTCAATACATGCAGAAAAAAGATTTGACAAGATCTAACACCACTTTATGATGAAAGCTATGCAGAAACTAGGAATCCATAGAATGAACATTCCTCAATATAAGAAAAGCTGTGTATGACAAACTTACATTACAACTTATATTATAACTAGCATTATACTTAATGGCAAAAAGCTAAAGCCATTTCCTCTAATTTCAGGAACAAGACAGACTGTCCATCTCTCCACTCCTTCTAGTATTAGATTGCCTAGCTACAGCAATAAAACAAGATGCAATCTTTAAGAAGATCCAAATGGGGAAAGATGAAGTAAAACTCTCCCTCTTAGTAGATGACATGATCTTGTATTTAAAGAATCCCCTAGACTCCACCCCCAAGTTATTTGAGCTGATCTGAATCTTTGGCAAAGTACCAAGGTATATAAAATTAACCCTCAAAAGTCAGTGGCTTTTCTGTATGCCAACAATGAGAGTACCTCTATCTCCTCAAATAGTTATGCTTTCTTTCTGTTAAAGCATTCAAACTCCTCTCATTGCTCTTTTGGAAACATGCATTATATATTTTCATAGTCACTCTGCCATAAATACAAGTTACTTCTACTGAATTATAACTCTGTACATACTGGCCATCTCTCCATTCCCATTCCTAACATCTATCTCTTATAAAATAACTGTTCTATTTTCAATTTTTGAGAATTTAAGTCCTAGCATGAGTGAAATTATGCAGTATTTGCTTTTTTGTGCTTGCCTTACCTCACTTAACATGATCTCCAAAGGCCACAGTAACGTCAGCATCAAAGGCCAACACTGTTCCAACCACAATAGAAACCAGTTCTATTCAAAGTTCTAAGTAGGTGAGTGACTACTGTCCCTCCATAGAAAGCAGTCACAGCTTCCCTCTGTTTCTAAACCCTTTGAAAGACAACTGTACATTAGCCAGAAAATAGGGATGAATTAAGAAGTTAATAAATTTTAAAAACCCAACCTAAATACTAAGTATCATATTAACCTCAGATTCATAATTAGAAAATGCATAGTTTGCAATAAAAGTATTTGCTATTAATGAATGTAAATTAAAGCAACCAGTTTAATAAATGTTGAACTATTGAAACTAATATTGAAGCATTTGTTTGCCCTCTTCACAAGTTAATAAAAAAAACAAGTAAATTAGAGCACTGTGACATATC
This sequence comes from Dipodomys merriami, assembly GCF_024711535.1. Taxonomy (NCBI): domain Eukaryota; kingdom Metazoa; phylum Chordata; class Mammalia; order Rodentia; family Heteromyidae; genus Dipodomys; species Dipodomys merriami. The sequence continues at coordinate 2,350,792 of NW_027206546.1, read as the reverse complement.
TCAATTTAAGAAAGAAAATCCTTCCTTTTAGAATGACTGATTAATGAAACTTGAATTAAAAATCAACCTCAAAGATATTATGAGTGATGGGGCTGGGAAGATGGCTCCGTGGTAGAGCACTTGCCTTGCATACATGAGGCCCTGGGTTCAATTCCTCAGCACCACATAAGCAAAAAGAAAAAAGCCAGAAATGGCGCTGTAGCTCAAGTAGTAGAGTGCTAGCCTTGAGCTGAAGACCTGAGGGACAGCAGCCAGGCCCAGAGTTCAGGCCCACATCCAGAACCCCCCCCCCCAAAAAAAAAACTTATGAGTAGAAACTATTGTCTACACTACTCTAGAAGACAAAGCCAATTTCAGTGTAGAACTTTTCTGGCATACAACAAATGCTTACAGTCTCATTGAATTATTTCATTACCATAATATCCTAGGTGTTATATATAGAAGGCACATAGGACGCCTACACAAATGAGAGATGGTGTTAACAGTCCTATAGTTAAGACTTTTCTTCATGTATCCCAGTTAAAACACAACTATCCTCAAAACCTTACCCATGGCTGCACACTGGTGTATATCCATAAACTAAGCAAATAGCTCTCAAGAAATTTCCACAGCAAAGTCAAATCATGCTCAAGAAAACTCTTAAAACTCGTCTTAATGCCGGGCGCTGGTGGCTCACGCCTGTAATCCTAGCTACTTAGGAGGCTGAGATCTGAGGATCACGGTTCAAAGCCAGCCCGGGCAGGAGAGACCATGAGACTCCTATCTCCAATAAACCACCAGAAAACCGGAAGTGGCACTGTAGCTCAAGTGGTAGAGCGCTCGCCTTGAGCTGAAGAGCTGAGGGACAGCTCCCAGGCCCAGAGTTCAAGCCCCACGACCGACAAAAAAAAAAAAAAAAAAAAAAGTCGTCTTAATGATATTTTCGTTTCATTTCTCCTCAGTACTATTTCGAAGTTCTTTCCAAAATTTTCCCTTGTCCTTTGATTGTCACGTAATTAACTATTAGTTAATTCACCTAATTCTAGCCTTAAGAGCCTATAATAATAAATTTAGAAGAGATGTTATAGATGTTCAATACATTTTCCTAAAATCAAACTAAACACTATGGAAGCAATAATATCAGGGAAGTCTCCAATCTTTTGCCAACCTAATTACTTCCTAAATTTTCTTGTGTCAGACTATTTTGAAAGAGCTATATAATCTATTCCCTGAGAGCTTCTACCTACCGATTGAACCTTACCATTTGAAGCTATATACCTAAAAGCAGATATAGTGTTCCATAACTTTGTTTTCCTAAAGTTTCAGAAAACATAAAATTTTAGCTTCTTTTCCTATAGCACAATTGGAAATTCCTTCCTATCTTGGTTTCATTCTTCTGAATATTCTGAGACAGCCTTATACTTCTTCATTAATAGCTATTGTTGGGTTGAACCTGATGCCATCCCTTTCACCTATTAGATTCATTTTTGTAAATTGAGTGCACATTTACTCAATGGATAAGCAAAGGATATTTTTGATACTCGGTGCTAAGTAAAATTATTCTGCTCCAGAGTGAGTGAGATAGTTAACAGTTCTAAGTGGAGAATATAACATTTACCTCTACAAAATTTAGTAATTTCAGCCTGTTCAAATTTTGTGAAATTCAAATTCCGTAATCCAGCATTAAAAATAAAAGTAAGTCACTGTTGAAACTTACTGAGTTGGATTTGCATAAATAGGTAAAGCGTCCGTCCGTGTGTGTGTGTGTGTGTGTGTGTGTGTGTTAGAAAACCTGTTTTCTGTGTTTTTTGCCTTTTCTAAAAGTCCATTATATATGTCAAAAATATTATTTTGAAAAATACAATAATAAGTAGCTTTTAACTGCTATGGATCTTAATAATAAGACTCTATTAGCCTTTGAAATTCTAAATTAAAATTTGTCACATTTTGTTAATCTAACAAAAATATACACTTTCTTTTGAATTAAACTATGAATTAGCAGAATAAGTCAGAGTAACTCATATATAGCAATAAAATTAGTTCTATGATTAACTTCATCATGTAAATAATATTAGTCATTACAATGTCATGTGCAACTTCAGAAGACACATATAATCTTTGCTAGAAGTCGTTGATAAATACTCAACAACCAGCTTGAAGTCTTCATGCTCTGTGCCAAGCAAGTACGGTCTAGTTTAAGTGAGATGGGAAGAGTCAGAATACAATATATCCTGAAGCCACCAGCAGCAATTCAGAGCCAGTAAGTCCCTCAAGAATACTCATTTGGGGGGGGGGGATCCAGTCGGGGGGCCTGAACTCTGGGCCTGAGCACTGTCCCTCAGCTCTAAAGCTCAAGGCTAGTACTCTACCACTTAAGCCACAGTGCTACTTCCAGCTTTTTTCTTTTTGCTTATGTGGTGAGGAGGAAATGAACCCAGGGCCTCAGGCATGCAAGGCAAACCTGCTACCACTAAGCCACTTTCTCAGCCCAAGAATATTCATTTTTTATGTCTCAAAAATAACCTGAATTTCAATGGCTTTGCAGTATCCCACTGTATTTGGTTTCAACTAGAATTTATGCCTGAAAACTCTTAATTTCTAATTTTAAAACATTTTAGTTTTAGGAGTTCCGGGAAGATGGCGGAGGAGAAGCTGGAATCTGAACAAGCTCTCGCATAGAAAGCAGTTTTAGAGTTCTAGTGAACAGTCCTAAGCCAGAGAATCACACCAAGTGTGCCATCACAGGACAGAGAGTTAGACAAGAGAGGGGAAGCCAAGGAAACACATCAGCTGCCGCTGCGGCGGCAGGATCACGGCGGCGACCATCGCCACGGGGTCATACCTGAGACACAGAGAGTCCGGGACGAAGGACCCAGACGCAGCGGATGAGCGGATTCTACAAAACACCAACAAGAACCGACAAGGAGTGGACATCTTCATCCGGCTGTTTGCAGACCAGAGACGTCCCAGGATCCAAGACTTGGCGTGAGTACAAGCCCGACATCCTCACTCCTTCTCAGTGAGCAGAGGAGGGAAGGCCACCCCTCTCCCCCCAGCACCGGTGATCTCCATCTTGGATACCGACAAAGCTCGGAGGAGCTGCTAGCTCCAGCTCAGGCCTTGGAATAAAACGAGTCATTTAGCAGGTCACAAGAACTGAACGGCGAAGTGACCTGCCAGACTCAGCTCCATCCAGGGAAAAGTCACCCAGCTCAGGCGCCAGCCATTGGAGTGGCTTGCCTCACTGGGTAACCAGAGCAAGAGGCTGCCCCTCCCTCTAGCAGCCACCACAATCAATTGAAAAACAGAAACCCTGAGAATGGCTCCAGGCTGGGTGCTGTGAGCTTTATCACAAAATAGCCCCAGGGAAAAGCTACTGTCTGTTGAAAGGCCTCAACACTACCCAGAACCTAGCCTCATCACCACATCCCCCTCTTTTGTGATTCTCAAAGCAGATCAACCTCCCAGAAAACTAACGTGGGAGGGGGATCTCAAAATCTTAGGTAAAGCAGAGCATTTTTCTGCCTCTTCCAACAAACCGACTTAAGAAACCAATCAAGCCACAGGACCTCAAGCTGACCAGAGACTCCAACAAGAGACTGGTTACAGACAAAAGGGAGATACAGGATTCTTCCCAGCCCTCCCCCCCCAAAAAAAAATCAAAAGACTTCTTTTTTTTCTTTTTTTTTCTTCTTCTTCTTTTCTTTTTTTATTTGTTTTTTGTTTTTTGTTACCATATATATATATATATATATATATATATATATATATATAAATTTTTTTCCCTTCTAAAACTTTTATTATTCTTTAATTTTTGCCTCTTCTGAAAAAATAATTGTTTTCCAGTAATTTTTTTCTCATCTTATAATTTTTATTTTAGGAATATGTGAATGAGCGTTTTCCTTTCTTTTCTTGCCTTCTTTCTGTTTTTCTTTCTTTCTTAATTATCTTTTTGTTTTTTGTCTAGCTCTACTGAACTTCTGATCTTTTCTTCTCCCTTTCCCATCATTAAAGTTTTTCACATCTCCTCTATGTCCCTCCCCTTCTCTCAACATATTCACATTCCTCTCTAAATAGACGGACTTTTAACTTCTATAATAACATTAATTTTTACGTTTCTATTTTTTTCTGGTTTGTTTCCATTCCCCTTTCCATCTCTTCTTTTTCTCTCTCTCTCTACTTGCATCCTACCCAACCCATTTCCTGCATTGTGATTAGGACATAGTTAACTCTCCCTGTGCCTCCCCACACCAATCTATTCCTATTTTTTACCCACATCTCTCCCTAATCCTAATAATTTCTGGTTTTCCAAAGTCTTTTCTGCGGTTTGAAGTCCTTTAACATATAGTTGTTTGATGTTGAATAGATGTATCTGTTGAACTAGATTGTATCTGTAGACTATTGACTGTACAAACGCAAACATTGGTTGATGGTTGCCTTAAGATAGTGTTCTACCACAAAACTGGTGCAATCTTCATCTCAAATGGGCAGAGTAAGCCGGAAAAACACAAGAAAAATGGCAAATTCGGGTATCTCAATTCCCAATCTTGATAATCAGGGATTAGAACAGATAAAGAATAATCCATAGGAGAGTTCCTAAATAGCTCTACAAACACTACTAGCAAACATGATAAATGAGAAGTTTGACAATGTACAAAGGACTCTGTATGAACATGATAGGGAGAGAGAGGAGGCATCCCAGAAGTTTATACAGGAATATCATAAGCGTGAGGAAGCTACTCAAAAACTGATACAACATTTGCGTGAACAACTTGAGAATACTCAAAGAGAAAGGGAGGAATGGCGTGAGCAGGCAGAGAACACTCAAAGAGAACTGCAGGAATCCCACGAAACAGAAGAAAGAGAACTACAGGAATCCCACAAATGGAAGGAAGCTAATCAAAGAGTAATTCAGGAATTGAGAGACCAGGTAGAGAATACACAAAGATCACTAAAGGCATTCATGGAATCCATTAACAAAGGGCTGAAGGAAGTCAGGGAGACCACAAAGGGAATGCTGAATGGAACCCAACAGAAGGAATGGGAGTCCAAAGAAACCATAACCAATCAACTAAGTGATTTGAGAACAAACACTGAACACCAAATTAAGGAAGTAAAGAAATTCATACAAGACCTAAAACAGAGCTTAAACAAAGAACTTGAAGCCATCAAAGCTGACCAATTAGAAGGAAAAGAGATAAAAAACAAAGTAGAGAGTCTTGACAGCAGGTTAGACCATGCAGAAGATCGAATCTCAGGGATTGAAGACAGCCTAGATATTATAGAGAAAGAACATACAACCATCCAAGACAAGTCCAAGAAATATGATAGGTTTATCCAACACTTGGAAGACACCATCAGAAGGCCCAATCTAAGGATAATGGGTGTAGAGGAGCACCTAGAAACATAAGTTAATGGTCTAGGAAATTTGTTCAACAGGATCCTAGCAGAGAACTTCCCAAACATACAAAAAGATAGGCCTATTCAGATACAAGAAGCTTTTAGAACCCCAAATAGACCAGACCAGAATAGGACAACCCACCATCACATTATAATCCACACAGGATCAACCCAGACCAAGGAAAAGATCCTTAAAGCTGTCAAGGAGAAAAGGTTAATCACCTATAAAGGGAAAGCAATTAGAATCACCTCAGATTTCTCAGCAGAGACAATCAAAGCAAGAAGAGCCTGGAATGATGTATGCCATGCCCTAAAAACAAACAACTATCAACCAAGAATACTGTACCCAGCTAAACTCTCCTTCATAACTGAAGGCCAAATAAAAACCTTCCATATCAAAGAAAAAATGAAACAATACATCTCCACCAAACAAGCCCTACAAAAGATTCTTTAAGATGTCCTACACATAGAAAACCAACAAGACCACAACAAAGGCCAAGAAACTGCACCCAAACTGAGAATCCAAGAACCTTAGGAAGAACCCAGATTTCGCAGCCCCCAAGAAGGTGGATAACATGGCAGGAACTCCCAAATACCTCTCAGTCCTATCTCTTAACGTTAACGGACTGAACTCTCCAATTAAGCGACACAGACTGTCTGGTTGGTTTAAAAAACAAGACCCTTCTATCTGCTGCCTGCAGGAGTCACATCTTGCCCATAAAAACAAACACATTTTCAATGTTAAAGGCTGGAACAAAATCTACCAAGCAAACGGCCCTCATAAACAGGCGGAAGTTGCAATCCCAATATCAGATAAAATAGACTTCCAATTAAAATTCGTGAGAAGAGATAAAAAAGGTAGCTACATACTAATTAAAGGATCTCTCCTTCAGGAGGATATTACAATTCTAAATATCTATTCGCCAAACAATGGAGCACCCAAATTTATCAAAGAAACACTACTTTCCCTCAAATCCCATATAGATCCAAAAACATTAATTGTTGGGGATTTTAACACACCACTCTCCCCACTAGATAGATCAACTCGGCAAGAACTCAACAGAGAAACCGCAGATCTAAACAGCTGCATAGATCAACTAGACTTAACAGACATTTACCGAACATTTCACCCAGCAGCATCAGAATACACGTTCTTCTCAGCAGCACATGGAATATTTTTTAAAATAGACCACATTTTAGGCCACAAAGCAAACTTGTCTAAATTCAGAAACATTGAAGTTATACCTTGCATTCTCTCTGACCACACGGGAATAAAATTAGAACTCAACACCAAAAGCCACCACGAAAGTCCGGTATCACATGGAGGCTGAACAACACACTGCTGAATCATCAGTGGGTCATGGAAGAGATTAGAAAAGAAATTCAAATGTTCATGCTATTCAACAAAAATGAACACACAAATTACCAGCTCCTCTGGGACACAGCAAAGGCAGTACTCAGAGGCAAGTTTATAGCTCTGAGCTATTACATCAACAAATTGGAGAGATCTGAAACTAACAATTTAATGACACATCTAAACCTCCTTGAAAAATAGCAGCAAGATAAACCCCAATCCAGTAGACGGAAAGAAATAATCAAAATTAAATCAGAATTAAATGAATTAGAATCCAAAAAACTATAGAAAAAATCAACAAAACAAAGAGTTGGTTCTTCGAAAAACTTAACAAAATTGACAGACCCTTAGCAAACCTTATCAGAAAAAGGAGAGAACATACCCAAATTAATAAACTCAGAGATGAGAATGGAAACATCACCACGGAAACAACCAAGATTCAGAACATTATAAGGGAATATTTCTCAAAACTTTATGCTAATAAGTTTGAGAACTTGACAGAAATGGACCTCTTCCTAGCAAATATTGACATGCCAAAACTAAACCAAGATGAGTTAAACCAGCTTAACAGGCCCATATCAAGCATTGTAATAGAAAGAGCAATAAGAGACCTCCCAGCTAAGAAAAGTCCAGGACCAGATGGTTTTACAGCGGAATTTTACAAGGCTTTCAAAGCAGAGCTCACACCAATACTCCCCCAACACTTCAATGAAATTGAAAGAGAAAGCTCACTACCGAACACATTGTATGAAGCCATCATAACCCTCATCCCAAAACCAGGCAGGGACTCATCAAAGAAAGAGTACTATAGACCCATTTCTTTGATGAACATTGATGCAAAACTTCTCAACAAAATTTTCGCCAATCGACTTCAATAATTCATCCAAAAAATCATACACCATGATCAAACAGGATTCTTTTCAGGGATGCAAAGCTGGTTCAATATACGTAAAACAATTAATATTATTCATCACATCAACAGCAGCAAGAATAAGAACCACATGGTTATCTCAATAGATGCAGAAAAAGCATTTGACAAGATCCAACACCCCTTTATGATGAAGGTTTTGGAAAAATTAGGAATCCATGGAACATTCCTCAATACAATAAAGGCTGTATATGACTAACCTACAGCCAGCATTATACTCAATGTTGAAAAACTAAAGCTATTTCCTCTTAACTCAGGAACAATACAAGGATGCCCACTCTCTCCACTTCTCTTCAATCTAGTATTAGAATGCCTAGCTACAGCAATAAGACAAGATGCAGACATAAAGGGGATCCAAATAGGGAAAGAAGAAATAAAACTCTCCCTCTTTGCAGATGACATGATCTTGTATTTAAAGAATCCAATAGACTCCACTCCCAAATTACTCAAGCTGATTCAAAACTTTGGCAAAGTAGCAGGTTATAAAATTTACCCCCAAAAATCAATGGCTTTTCTGTATGCCAACAATGAGAAAAGTGTGGCTGAAATTAGGAAAGCAACTCCATTTTAAATAGCCCCACAAAAAATAAAATACCTAGGAATTAACTTAACCAAAGAAGTGAAGGATCTCTATGATGAAAATTTTAAAATCTTGAAAAAGGAAATCAACACAGAACTTAAAAAATGGCAAAACCTCCCATGCTCCTGGATTGGCAAGATTAACATCGTGAAAATGGCAATACTTCCCAAGGCTATCTACAAATTCAACGCGATACCTATCAAAATTCCACCCTCATTCTTCAAGGAAATAGAAGAGGCAATCCAAAAATTCAAATGGAACAATAAAAGACCCCGAATAGCAAAAGCTCCTCAACGGAAAGAATAGTGCTGTAGGAATATCAATACCAAATTTCAAACTCTACTATAAAGCCATAGTAATCAAAACAGCTTGGTATTGGCATAAGAACAGATCTCAGGACCAATGGAATAGAATTGAAAACCCATAAATGAACCTACAGACCTATAGCCATCTAATCTTTGATAAGGCAGCTAAAACAATAGAATGGAAGAAAGACAGCCTCTTCAGTAAATGGTGCTGGCAAAATTGGTTAACTACATGTAGAAAACTAAAGCTAGATCCTTATATATCACCCTGTACCAGAATCAACTCCAAATGGATCAAAGACCTTGAACTCAAAGCAGACACTCTGAAAACATTACAGGATGGAATAGGAGAAACCCTAGGTCTCCTTGGCTCAGGCCGAAATTTTCTGAATAGAGACCCGGAAGCACAACAAATCGAAGAAAGGTTGGACAAATGGCATTGCATGAGGTTTCAGAGCTTCTGCAGGGCAAATGACATAGCTAGCAAGATCAATAGAAAGCCCATCGATTGGGAGAATATCTTTACTAGCCATACAACGGACAAGGGTCTCATATCTCAAATATACTTGGAACTCAAAAAATTAAACCACCCAACAACAAATCCTCAAAGAAACAACTGCCCAATAAATCAGTGGGCGAAAGACTTAAAGAGAAGCTTCTCTGAAGAAGAAAGAAGGATGGCCAATAGACACATGAAGAAATGTTCAACATCCCTAGCCATAAAAGAAATGCAAATCAAAACAACATTGAGATATCATCTCACTCCAGTTAGAACAGCAAAAATCAAGAACTCTAACAACAACAGATGCTGGAGGGGATGTGGACAGAAAGGAACCTTACTTCATTGTTGGTGGGAATGTAAACTTGTTCAACCACTTTGGAAAACAGTATGGAGGTTCCTCAAAAGACTTCACATAGATCTCCCCTATGATCCAGCAATCCCACTTTTGGGCATTTACCCAAATGTTTACAAACAAGACCACACTAAAGCAACCAGCACAACTATGTTTATTGCAGCATTATTTACCCTAGCTAAGATATGGAACCAAACCAGATGCCCCTCAGTAGATGAATGGATCAAGAAAATGTGGTATATATACACAATGGAATTCTATGCCTCCATCAGAAAGAATGACATTTCCCCATTTGTTAGGAAATGGAAAGGTTTGGAAAAAATTATATTAAGTGAAGTAAGCCAGGCCCAAAGAAGCATAGGTCCCATGGTTTCCCTTATTTGCAATATCTAGTAAAGGTATGAGTCAAGCAGAAAAGGTCAGATAATGTGATGTTAGGAAAATGAACCCTTAAATATGTATTTTAATGTTTTCGTTTCTTTCATGCATGTGTTTCTAACGCATTTATAAGATTATTTCTTTGTTGCTTTTTATGTCCCTCCCCCACAGTGTAACCCCCGCTTTCACTATATTTGATGTCAGTATAACATGTGGAGGAGATGGGGACAAACAAGTGGTTTAAGGATTCAGGTGGACCTGTTGCAACAATGAGAAGTACAAAATGTCATATCAAAACCAGCTTTACAAAGTCGGTGGGGGGGGAGTGGGGTATAGTTAGGTGGGGGGAGGAGGGAGGCTGGGTAGGGAGGTGAAGGGTAAACAAAGGAGGAGGCTGCAATGCTTTGTAAGAAATGTATGCATTATCCTGCCCATGTAATTGTAGCCCCTCTGTACAGTATGTTCTCAAATAAAATAAAATTAAATTAAAAAAAAAACAAAAAACAAAAAACAAAAAACAAAAAAACATTTTAGTTTTATGTACTCAAACATTTACTTAGTGCTCTAAATGAGGAGCATCTCGTCCTCTGACCTACCCCATGAAAAACATTGTGTGATCAAATAAGCAGAAAATCTATTGCGTTTGGGTATCTTTAATCCTCATTATGTATAATCCTCATTAACTTTCTGTTTAAGTTGGGTACAACATTCCCTAACTCACCTAACCATATAATCTTTCCACATACTAGCCTGAACATTCATTAACATTTCACTGACCTACAGAACACGTGGGGAAATTTTTTCTTCTTTACTTTAGTTATACATTTATCCCAGTACTATTACATAGAGCTTTGTATTCATATGTTAAATTTGTCCAGATTTGTGAAGAAATCTCTCCAACTCCTTTAAGATCCTCTAAACGCTAGATGCACATACTTTTTCTAAATGAAGCTGGCAATATAGGTGGGAAAAAGAAAGTTTAGTGATAATCCTTATCATCTGAGACACTGAAGATCATTAATTACTTGGATCTTTCTAACATATTCGGAGAGTCTCAGAAAAGACAACACAACAAAGAGGAGTCACCAGTACATTCTGGAGGTCCCTTAAAAACACTAAAACCCTCATTTCTGTTTGGCTAAGAAAAATTCCCTTTCTCATTACCTAAAATGCTTGACCAATCTTACCTCTCTGAAATGAGGGCTTTTCCTTTTTATTAAAAAAAGAGTCTCTGTTACAGATTATTTTGTTTTATTATTTGTAGTTTTTTCCTAGGTGATCTGAAAAATAAAAGGAATTTCTAAAACCATAGATAGCTAATGCTATTTTTTCAGAAGTACACAGCCAGGAAGAATGAGTTTATATATAAAGAAAATGTTTATACAGGAAATGTGACTTCAAATTCCAGACTTGTTTAGAGCTTGTACAAAGTTTTTGATAGACTGATAGACTCAAACACTGAGTTAGACCAAAAGATGGTAAAATTCTTTCTTTAATTTTTTGAAGGACAGCTGTGCTCTTCAGCTCAAGACTAGCACTCTAGCACTTGAGCCATAGTGCCACTGGCTTATTTCTTTTTGCTTATGTAGTACTGAGGACTCGAACCCAGGGCCTCAGGCATGCAAGGCAAGCACTCTACCTCTGAGCCACCTTCCCAGCCCCAAGATGGTGAAATTCTTTAAATGTCTCTATGTGTGAAAGAAGGATCCACTTGAGAACAATAATCATAGTTTAGCTGAAGAGGGAGGGAAGGAGCAAACTTCCAGAGTTCTTTTGGACTTTACCCTGAAGCAAACCAAATAAAACTAAATGTTTAATGAAATCTGTCTAAATCCAACCAACACATGCAGAAAAATGCCAAGAGGTCACTCACCCAGGGATACTAATGGTGGGACAAGTAAAGCAAAGGATGGACCTAATTCTGGGGTGATTTGAATCATAGCCACAATTAAAGCTTCAGTACCATGTCAAATACATTTCAACTTTAAAATCCTTTGCTTGCATAAAGGTTTTCAAGTCGACTAATGACTAATGACTACGTGAAACAAAAGCAATGTATGAGAATTGCAATTATCACCACAACAAAGGAAAGGAAGCATAGTTGATATTAATGGCCCACTGTATAAAACTCACATTAATTTCTCTCCATGAGTAAATGAAATAACTTCTTAAATGTGACTCCTGCCCAACATTCAAACTCAATGCAATCGATCATTCACACTATAACCAGAGGAACCTTACAAACCTGATCATAGTCATTTCACTAAATAATGTCACTAGCATCCTGCTTCCCCAGAACTAAACTACAAATCACTGGTTTAACCTGAAAGTCCTTCCCAGTTTCCCTTTGTCACACCCCTCTTCAGCTACATCATTTGCCCTAACTTCTCCATCCTCACCGCATTTCCACAATTCATCCAGAGCACCACACATAATACACTTCTTAATTTTTTCATACCTGAACCATTTCATCAGCTTTCTCTCTTTTTGGATTGCCTTCCCTTCAATGCATCCCTTAGGAAATGATCTGTTGATCAAAATTATGTTCAAAGATCATTATCTCTTTGAAGATCTTCTTTGCTCCCCTAGGTCAAATTAATGTTGCTCTTCCTGTGCCCACAGGAACCTCCTACAGTAGATAATAAATTGTAACACATTAACATTATTAAGAAGTGATTTTCTAGACATAGTTTTACTCAATTTAACCCTAACAATAACCTCATGAGGCTGGTACTATGATTATTATCACCAATTTTCAAGTAAGACAGTCTGAGACATACATACACTGAGTGTCCTATATGAGGTCATTCAAGTATTCACTGACAAACACAAATTTGGAATACAGTTGGTCTGTCCCCATATTAACTCTTAAAGATTATCCCAAAGTTCCATTGCTTGAGGGTCCCCTGGGATCAAGCTAAAAAGAGAATCCAGGGCTTTGTTTGGCTAGAGGTTCCATGAGGCAGGAGTCAACTTCCATAGGAACCCTTGAAATCAGGGGAAAAAAAGCAGATCCATGATCTAAAATGGGCGATTAAGTCAAGCAAACCAAAGAGGTAAGATTTCACAAGCCCTCAAATAAAAAGCAAATACTAATGTCAGAAACTGGGCTATGAAATAAATAAAAAGTGAGAATAAGTCTGGTTCCATAAGCAGGGTAATTTCTAACTCCTTATGTCCTGAAAAATGAGCTAAGAGATGTTCTCCCTTAGAGGAAGTAGAAATAAATCTATCCATGTACTTACAAGTGTCAGAAAAGTATAAACTCCCCCTTCAAAGCTTCTTCACTTCCCTGTTCAGGATAGGGGAGTTCAAATTTTGAACAGCTCCTCACTGGCCTGGGCAAGATTCTCTCCCATGTGAACAGCACATTCCCCATATTGCAAAACAAGGACCACAGTCATTTATTTATAAATCATACACTGCTCAATTGTAATTTTTGTGTGAGTGATGCTGGGATTAACCTCTTGTAATTGTTAAACAAGCACTCAATACTTAGCCAGTCCCTGCCTAGCCCTCATTTGTAATTTTTATCAGCTTGCTATTTGTCTTAATTGGCACTGCATTTCAGGTCAAAATTCACCAAATTTCTTTAGCAATAGCCTTGTTCCCTCTGGTACCCTGTTCTGCAAATTACATTTTTCTTCACAGATTTAGTGAGAAAGGAGCACATTTTTTAGGACCCTACTCAAATGCATTTTTCTTCATGAAGTGTTACATTTTCAACTTTATTGAAAGTAAACTGATTCTCTCAAATTCCTATACACATTCTTTGTACCAATTAAAGTTATTCTCTGTATTTTTATGTCAATAGCCTTGACTGATGATTCTATTACCACTGCAACTACCACTAATACTAGTAGCTATCTCTTTTTTTTTCCTGTGCTAGAACTGAGCTTCAACTCATGGCTTGGAATTCTGAAGGTCTCAGTTGACCATACCTTCACTTCCAACATTTTTCTGATTAGTTGAAGGTAAGAATCTCACTGTTTTTTCTATTCCAAACCCCGCAATTCTTAGACTGAACCACTTGAGTAGCTAAGCTTATACATGTGAGCCACTAGCACCTGGGTTCACTTCTTAACAATATGCTATGGGGGTTGGGATGGTGGCTCAATGGTATAGCGCTCGCCTTGCATGAGGCCCTGGGTTCGATTCCTCAGCACCACATAAGCAAAAAGAAAAAAAAAGCCAGAAGAGGTGCTTTGGCACAAGTGGTAGAGTGCTAGCCTTGAGCTGAAGAACTGAGGGATAGCACCCAGGCGCAGAGGTCAGGCCTCATGATCAGATCCCCTCTCCCCCCCCAAAAAAAAGAATATACTATGGGCCTTTACATATAGTCAATTATTCAACAACCTGAAATGCAGCTGTTTCATGTCAGGAAATAAGAATCACTTTAAAAACTATGAAATAATCTTTTGTAAAAAGACATATTCTTATCTTTATTTTATAAACATGAAAGCTAAGGTACTAAATCATTGACAATCTTGTCAAGTTCACACACCAGTTAGCCATAGAGACGTGAAATGACTCCAGGCCTTATTTCTACATCCAGTTGTACTTACTATCTTTGTGCTGACTCAGTTTTTCTGTTTCCATGTAATAAGGCTGATATCATGTGAACATGGACTGAATGCAGAACAAATTATAAGCAATAGAAAATGTGTCTATCTTCTGAGCTGAGGCATTTTAGAATACAACCATGGAAGCCACAAAAGAGAGAGCCTGGATCTAAAAATCACATTACCCAATGCAGAGGTGTTACGCATCAAACATTCAGAAAGCAAAAGACAAACCAGTGATGATCCCTTAGTTCTCTAATTTGTTTTTCTTGTTACCAATGCTGCTATAATAAAGACTCTCCAACCTAGTTTCTCAACATTAATTCTCCTCCAATTTCTGAGTCAACATTTCAGAGTATTTTTCAGCTAACACAGTCAGAAGAAAGAAGAGAAGGAAATGAAAAAGTAAAGGCTACTAGCTTCTTCACATGGAAATAAAACAACAATGAGTCAATCAGATACAATATGTGAGGAACTCACGGAGAACCTCACAAATCCTAATAGTACCTCAGGTGTAATCTCAGATTCCACAAGATCATCTCAGAATAAGAGAAGAGGACTGAATGTAAACAAGTTATGCAGTTATCCTACTCCAACAAAAATTTTTCTTGTCTTTCTATCTACACTACATTTACATATTAGTTTCATTTCCTGTATATAAGGAAATCTTGTCTGACATTAGATTTCAGTAGTCAGAATAGCTTTTAGAAACAGCACAAATTCAATCACTTATTTCAGGTAATTTTCACTTATCATGAAAGAGGATCATGAACTTCTTCATTTCAGTTTCTATAATGGTAGGCACTATCCTCTCTACTGCCTTTCCTATTCATTGACCATAATAGGTACACTCTTTCAAATACTATTAAATTTAGAAATATTAAATGTGTTTGCCTCCCTCCAAGCAAATTCATCATAGTAATTTACACTACTCACAAAAACCCAAACATATACAAATTAGTTAATGGCAGTATTTCTCACAATGGTGAAAACTAGAAACCTCAGTGTTCCACACTAGTTATATTATAGTATTTTCTATAAAAGATTATTTCATAGAGATTTTAAAGTGATTCTCATTTACTTACATGAGACAATCACATTTCAGGCTTGTGAGTAAAATTGTAAATTACAAAAATCTGTATTTTGATTCCATTTATATGTGTGTTTGTATCTATGTCTGAGGACTATTTTGTGTATGGAAATAAAGAAGGCATAAAAATCTGCTTCAGAATTTTAA
Source organism: Dipodomys merriami (assembly GCF_024711535.1). NCBI lineage: Eukaryota > Metazoa > Chordata > Mammalia > Rodentia > Heteromyidae > Dipodomys > Dipodomys merriami. The sequence continues at coordinate 2,335,215 of NW_027206546.1, read as the reverse complement.
CAATTCTTTCTTGGTAGGTTTTGAGATGCACTTCACTTTTATACTCTTCTGTGTTGCTTCTGTTTTAAATGTTCATATATCTATATATAAATAAAGGATTAGAGATATAGCTTAATGTCAATGCTTATCTAGCATGCTTAAGATACCAGTTTCAATATCCACTAGCACAAAAATCACAAATGTAATACAGATTCATATTGGAAAAATGTTTAAGCTGTATCTTAGCTGCCACTTTCCAGCACACCAAAATTTCATTCAATGGAAACACAAAGTGACATAAACTAAGGTTAGCAATCTAGTTTATAGACATAACTTCTACCTACTTTCTATAATCAGAATGTTGCCTGTTATTACTCAATCTACAATGAAAATAATGAGGTTTCAAAAGTACACTCATAGTTAATTCTTTTACTTCAGATTTCAACATTAAACCATAAAGACAGATTCTACATATAGACCATAATTCCAATGAAACCTTGGGTGAAAGTCTTGTTGCAGAATGAGTTCCTAAGTCATAATGTTTTTCTCTTTCTTACCACGTTTCCAATTTATGAAGTCATAGATGTAACAGTACCGGAAAATTTACTGGCTGTCAAATAAAGAAAAAATAAGAGAGGCTCTAAACTATATTTGTTAACACACTCAGTAGTATATCAGACAAGATATTGTGAAATAAGTTCTATACTTCAAGCCTCTTTTACCTGTTAAAGGATTTTTTCAAATAAGAAAGTAATAGACAAAATACACCATGAAGTTTTCTAGTTTAAAATCTAACCACCAGAATTTACCAACTAAGATGGCAAAATAAGAGAGTAAACAGGAAAATATTCTAAAATTCTATTGGAACAATAACCCGTGATATCACGGGTTATTCCAAGCAGAGTGTAAATGAAGTTTGATTTTAGGGCTAGCCCATCCATTAAACAGATGCTACATTAAACATAAAATTGCTTAATACAAAGTATTTGTGTCACTGGCTATTCTGGTTAAACACACACTATATTCATCATGTTTAAAATAATAAAGATTAATTTGTACTTTAAGTCATAGTTCAGTTGGTTACATAGCTATTCAGGAAAGCTCTCATTCATCTAAATGTTGACTTACAGAGACAAGATTCTTCCATATTGCAGTTTAACATTTGGAATATGTAGTTTCCAACTTTGCCACAGAACAGATGCTGGGGAATAAAAGAAGAGGATTTTATGGATTGAGCTGGAAATAGCATATACCATTTACACCTATGTGCCTTTGTCTAGAAATTAACCATATTATTTTACCTTGCTCCAAGAAAGGACTGAAAATATAGTTCGGTACCTAGGAAGACAAAATGGATTTGTGAACATGATGAATGCTGCTGTAGTTTGATGTTAACTGTTATTTTTATCTTTGTAGAACATATTCGATACTATGGTAATTTCTTTCCCACAGTATAACCCTTGTTTTCACTGTATTTGATATTGATATAATTTGAGGAGGGGAAGGAAAAAAATTGTTTAATTAGGTATAAGGCTGACCCATTGCAACAATTAGATGTACAAGATGTTATGTTGAAAAATGAACTTTACAACTTTGGCTGGAGAAGGGGTGGGCAGGGAGAGAAGATGGGAGGGCAGGGATGGTATGGGGAAACAAAGGAGGAGGCAACAATGCTTGGTAAGAAATGTACTCATTACCTTGCTCTAGTAATTTTATCCCCTCTGTATGGTATCTTCACAATAAAAAAAATTATTAAAAATAGGGGGGAGGCGGGGAAGGGAGGTGAAGGGTAAACAAAGGAGGAGGCTGCAATGCTTGGTAAGAAATGTATGCATTATCCTGCCCATGTAATTGTAGCCCCTCTGTACAGTATGTTCTCAAATAAAATAAAATAAAATTAAAAATAATAATAATGAAAAATGCTCAGGGACAGTGCTCAGGCCCTGAGTTTAAGCCCTAGAACTGGCACCAAAAAAAGAAAGAGAAAGGAAGGAAGTTAGGAAAGAAGGAAGGAAGGAAGGAGGCGAGGGAAGGAGGGAGGGAGGGCAATTTGAATGTCTCATTTAGTAAGCCAATGGCTACTGTTGGCTAATGTTTTGGAGTGAATTCTTGTTTAATAACGCACTATGAAGGTTCTCGCTATTCTAAGCCTGTCAATATCAACCTGAGACCTATGCTTTCAGATTTGATTCTGTTTTTTGTTGTTATGTTGTTGTTGTTTTGGTTTTATTTTTTTGATGGCTGTGGGACTTGAACTCAGGGCCTGGGAGTTGTCCCTGAGCTCTTTTGCTCAAGGCTACTGCTCTACCTCTTTGAGCCACAGCTCCATTTCTGGTTTTTGAGTAGTTAATTGGTGAGAAGATTCTCACAGGGATTTTTCTGTGTGGGCTGACTTTGAATCATGATCCTCAGATCTCAGTCTCCTGAATAGATAGGATTACAGGCCTGAGCTACCAGCCCCCAGCTCAGGTTTACATCTTTATCTGTGAATTATGTGCCAAGCTACAGCATCCTCTGTCATGAAGATGTCTAATAACCATTGCAAATGGACTAAGTAGCAGGAGTAGCAGGCTCAGAGACAAGACCCTGGGCAGGGCAGCAGGGCCACCTAAGCCAGGATGAACAACTAATGACCCAGGTCTGGCTTTGTTCAGCTACCTAAAGATAACAGTTTTTTAAATGTGTGTGTGTGTGTGTGTGTGTGTGTGTGTGTGTGTGTGTGTGTGTGTGTGTGTGTGTGTGTATGTGTGTTAAATGAGCAAATGGTTGTTGAAGTGAAAGACATTCCAAAATCTCCAAGGCTAAAGCTTCTGCAGCTAGGCTGCAGTTATGCTTTTGTAGCTTATGCTAGGACAGATAAATCAATTCTACCAGAGCTGCAAAGCCCTACCTGGTACAAAGGAGAGATGTGATGGTGGGAATCGGTGATGACACTGATTAGTCATGTCTGCCCTACATGATCAGAAATGGCTGCAGGAACAATGCCTTCCTGTCAGGTATTCTTCATGCTTGCCCTACATTTTGTGAAATAGACTTTTCACTGCTATCTCTCTCTCTCTCTCTCTCTCTCTCTCTCTCTCTCTCTCTCTCTCTCTCTCTCTCTCTCTCTCTCACACACACACACACACACACACACACACACACACACAAACACACATACACACACACACACACACACACACACACACACACACACATACACACACACACAAAGCCAGGGAGAAGGATAGACTGGAATAAAGGTGTTCATTGAAGTGGGCTATAATCTAATGAGGAAGAAGATGGCTCTCAGTCCCCACGGAGCCATCTCTGATTCCTAGGCTGAGGGCTTTGTAAGGGGTCTCCAGGGCCTCTCTATCAGCAGGTGACCTCCACTCTTTAGCCTCCTTGCTAGAGCCTCCTGACTCCTTGCTAGAGGACATCATGCATATTATCTCATCTCATCTTTTGTTGTTGTTCTGGTCCTGGGGCTTGAACTCAACACCTAGTTGCTGTCCCTTAGCTTTTCACTCAAGCTAATGTTCTACCACTTGAACAGTTCCATTCTGGCTATTTGGTGGTGAATTGGAGATAAAAAAAATCTCATGGACTTTTGCCAGGGTTGGCTTCAAAGTTATAACTGTTAGATTACTATGCCCAGCTGGCAAATTATTTCTAAAGCAAAATAGGTTAGTGGTTTATTCCTGTAATCCTAGCTATTCAGAATGCTGATAATATGAGAATCAGGGTTTGGAGCCAGTCTAGGCAGCCAAATCCTTGAGATATTTATCTCTAATTAACCAGCAGAAAAGCTGGAAGTGGAGGTGAGACTCAAGTGGTTGAGCACTAGCTTAGAAAGAAAAAGCCAAGCAAGAAGACGAAGCCCTGAGCTCAAGCCCCAGTATTAGCACAGAAAAAAAGGAAAGAAAGGAATAAAGGTAGGAAGGTAGAAAGATTGGAAGAAGGAAGGTAAGAAGGAAGGAAGGAAGGAAGGAAGGAAGGAAAGAAGGAAGGAAGGAAGGAAGGAAGGAAGGAAGGAAGGAAGGAAGGAAGGAAGACAGAGAGAGAAGAAAGAAGGAGGGAGGGAGGAAGGGAGGGAGAAGGAAGGAAAATAAGGAGAAAGAAATGGAGAAAGAGAAAGAAAAAAGAAAGAAGAGAAAGAAAGGGAGGAAGAGAAAGGAAAGACAAAAAGTAAAAAAAAAAAATAAAGAAAGGCAGCCAGGAAGACAGGCAGGCAGGCAAAGTCATAACATTGAATGCAAATCCTGGCCTTGCTATATTATCTTTTTATATAAACCTTATCATATAATTGGGCCTCACACACACAAAATGATACGACCTAATCAAATTATCTCTCTTTCTAGCTCTATTCCTATATAGTCAATAGCATGGGTAAAGTCACTGCAGTCTCTATTAGCAGGGTCAGAAACTGCCTGGTTGATGAAAGTCATGTTCCATGCTCTCTGTCTCTTTGTCTCTCTGTCTCTGTCTCTGTCTCTGTCTCTGTCTCTGTCTCTGTCTCTGTCTCTGTCTCTGACTCTGACTCTCTCTCTCTCTCTCTCTCTCTCTCTCTCTCTCTCTCTCTCTCTCTCTCTCTCTCTCTCTCTCTCTCTCTCTCTCTCTCTCTCTTTCCATTCTTCATGGCTAGCCCCTGAGAAGCAAGCAACTGCTACCGAACACCATCAAATCACACCTTCCCATCCCCTATATACACAGTGTTCCGAGTGGTCCTTCTGAGATGATTACCATCCTTCATCCCCACCCCCACCCCCACACAGCACAGACCTCCTGATTGTGGCTCAGAGCTCTATCCTAGGCACTGTAACCTTCTGACTACACTGAGCAATTCTCTCCATGCAGCTGTGGCTGCTAAGCTTCAGAGAGCAACATAAATTTCCATCAAGTCCACACTCTGCCCACAAATGTCAATGCCAATGTCCATGCCACTTTGGTCATGTAGGAACAGGCTGGGGGGAACATCTTTGGCTCATTCAGCCTTACTTCCAGATGCAAGCAACACCTGCCAGACTTCATTCTTCTCCCTTCCTGCTCCCTTCCTGGCCCTGCCGTGGCTTTCACAAGGCACTTGCCCTTGGGAGCAGAGGCTCCTGTGGGCATATAGAAATATTATCTGCATAACTTATCACTCCCCATACAGTCATCTTCCCCCAACTAATCGAGAATCAGAGAGAGTTTTTTAAACTACCAGATGTGTGTGTGTGTGTTTGTGTGTGTGTGTGTGTGTGTGTGTGTGTGTGTGTGTGTGTGTGTGTGTGTGTGTGTGTGCATAAATATCTAGCCACCCAGTGAAGGAACATATTGCTTTTATGATTCTGTGTCATTCTTCAAGCTAGTTCCTTTATAAGAGTGCTTTATGTGGGCACGAATTCATTACTCCTTCTAGACCATCTCCTGTTTCTTTTTTATATTACTTGTGTGTATATGAGTGTGTGTGGGTGAGTGTCTGTGAATGAGTGTGTGTGTGTGTGTGTGTGTGTGTGTGTGTGTATGAATGTGTGTCCTGTTCCTGGGGCTTGACTCAGGACTGGGGCACTTCTCCTGAGCTTTTTCCACTTAAGGCTGATACTCTAGACCTTGAGCCAAAGCTCCACATATGGCTTTTTGCTGGTTAATGAGTGATAAAATTGTTACAGACTTTCCTGTCAGTTTTCAGATCTCAGCGTCCTGATTAGCTAGGATTACCGGTGTGAGCCACCAGCAACCCAACCTAACTTCAGTTTCTAGAATGGTTACCTGATCCATGCTCAGCCAGTCAGAATTTCAGCAGTTATTGCCCTATGATATGTAGATTTTCCAAGCAACAAGAATGGGGATTAGCATTGTGAAGTGATTCTCTTTCACTGACAGGCCATAACAGCAGAGAATAAGCCTTCACTTCAGTGACTTCCTCTGTGCCCCATCGGGAGATCTGATAATGCCAATAGAGGGGAACAGAGAATGGAGAAGCAAACATTCCTTATGACATTATTTATTTTTTTAAAATGATCTTTAAGTCGTTGTACAAAGAAACTTCTATCCTGACGGGCTTTTTGTTGTTGTTGTTACCAGTCCCTGAACTCTTTCACTCAAGGCTAGCACTCTACCAGTTTGGGCCACAGCTCTACTTCCAGTTTTGGGTGGTTAATTGGAGATAAGAGTCTCACAGCTTTTCCTTCCCAGGCTGACTTTGAACTGCAAACCTCAGATCTCAGCTTCCTGAGTTGCTAGAATGATAGGTGTGAGCCAACTTCAAATAACCACCAGAAGTGGAGGTGTGGTTCAAGTGGTAGAGTGCCGACTGTGAGAAATATAAATTCCAGTAAGTGTGCAGGCCCTCATTTCCAGCGGGAGTGCTGGCACAAATTAAAAAGAAAATAAAGAAAAGGAAAAAAAGAAGATAGAAAGGAAGGGAAGAGAAGGAAAAGAAGAAGGGAAAGGAGTTAAAAGAGAAGAGAATTGAGGAGAAGAGAGAAGATGTGTATGCCAAGCACTGGTGACTCATGTTGTAATCCTAGCTCCTCAGGAGGCTAAGATCTGAGGATCCTGAATGGAAGCCAGCCTGGGCAGTCCATGAGACTCTTATCTTCAAATAACCACCAAAAGTGGTGGTATGGATTAAGTAGTAAAGCAATAGTCTTGTGTGACAAAACTAAGCAAGAGCCTAAAGGCCTGAATTCAAACTCCACTCCAAGTGTGTGTGCACAGGACCATACAACACACACACACACACACACACACACACACACACACACACACAAACACACACATACACACACACATCTACACACACACATTGATGTGGCTGTTGGCAGGAGGCCTCAATCACTCAGCTCCAGGGCCTCTCTGCAGAACTGCTTGAGCATCCTTACATCATGGCGCCTAGATTTCCTCAGAGGAGGACAAGACACCCTAGGCCATAGCACGAGTTCTTTTATGGTTTAAAGCCAGTCACCCTATAGTTTAAGGAGGAATGATTAGCATCTCCACACCTCACCTTGAAGGAAAGGGTTTCTAGACAATTGTCCATTGCAATGCATAGTTTCTCTTCTGAGCCATAGGAAAATGCCTTCTCATTTCACTACAAGGAATCTTCACCATTTTTTTGTCAGACATGGGGCTTGAACTCAGGGCCCAGGTGCTATCCTTGAGCTCCTTTTGCTCAAGGCTAGTGCTCTTGCAGTTGACCCACAGCTTCCTTTATGATTTTCTGGTGATTCATTGGAGATAAGACTCTCATGAACTTTCTTGATGGGGCTAGTTTTTAACTCTGATCCTCATATCCCAGCCTCCTCATTAGTTAGGATTACAGGTGTGAGTCACCAAGGCCTGGCTTCCTCACCCTGTTTATTAGGAGTTTGTTTTGATCTCCTTGTGTGCTACAAATTAAGGAATAATTGACCTTGTTTTACTCTATGCTCCTTGGAAACAAAGACTTATAGCCCACGTCCATGAACAGTAAAATATTTCACTGCAAATATTTTACACACTACCATCATCTATAAATTTTCCTGATCTCCTTTCTGACTTTTTTCTTGCCTTGTTTTTTCCCATTTATTTTGTGGTGCTCTCTAAGCTTTGCATTTTAAAGAGCTGCCTTAAATCCTTTTCAGGACAAGGCAAGATATAAATAAATAAGTAAAGCATATGAATGTACACATATGTACCTAATAAAGCTCTCTTGATTTACAACTACGGATCCTGTGTGTCAGAGCCCCAAATCATTTGAGCAAATTCAGGTCATTGTATCTGACAGATGCTGTGATAAGGAGACTATCAGCAGCACTTACAGAATCTTCCAGAATCCATTACTTATTCATGTTGCATGCCAAGCGCTAACCTAACCCTCCTTTACCTTCACAACAGCCCCCAGAGGTAGGTAGGCACTGTCTGGTCCCTATGTTACCAATTAGGCTTAAAGGGGTGATACATCTTTTGCCAAGATTACATTTGAAAGCCAGCCACTGATGGCTCATGCCTGTAATCCTAGCTACTCAGGAGACTGAGATCTGAGGATCACAGTTCAAAGCCACCCTGAGCAGGAAAATCCATGAGACTCTTACCTCTTAATGAATCACCAGAAACCTGGAAGTGGAACTATGACTCAAAGTGGTACATTGCTACCCTTGAGCAAAAAAGCTCAGGGTCATGACCCAGGCCCTGAGTTCAAACCCCATGACTGACCAAAAAAAAATCAATTTATAGAAAGTAGCAGAGACACAAAACAAACACAAGATGGGTGAGTGCTGGAGTAGAAGTTCTATAATGTTTTGGGGCATATTGTAAGATGTTATTAATAAGAATATCAAAACTCCATGGAGATAAACCAAAAATCATCAAGTAGTTGCTTACCATTCTTGGGTCAACTCCAGCTTTGCCATGGGTGGTGCTCAGTTCCCCAAAAAAGGAGAAGAAAATACACCAGAGAGGATTCCACAGCACAAGCAAGAAGCTATGGGTGACATATGTGAAGCATGGAGAGCAGAATTTCCATGACTTAAGAAAACAGGACACAGCAGACATACTACAGATGTTCAAAGAACCCCAAACTTCATTCCCTATGAAGGTTCTAGGGGTGATGAGATTTGAGCTGCACCTTGAGAGACAGACTACAACTGGGTATAAAGAGAATACTAAAACCAGGCACCAGTGGCTCCTATAATCCTAGCTACTCAGGAGCTAAGATCTAAGGATCAAGGTTCAAAACCAGCGTGAACAAGAAAGCCTATGAGACTCTTATCTCCAATAAATGACTAAATAAAAAAAGCCAGAAGTGGAGCTCAAGTGATAGAGCACTAGCCTTGCCCCAAAAAGCTTGAGAAAAGGAACATGCCCCTAAGTTTAAGCCACAGGATTGGTACAAAAGAAGGAAGAGTAGAAGGAGAAAGAGAAGATTCCAGTAGACTGGAAGGAAATACAAAGTTGAAATTTTCCAGGTATCCACACTGTATAATTAATTGGCCCTTCAAAAACTTACATTAGCCAGCTAAGACTAAGCAGGTAGCAGGTGGTCAGTCACTGCAATCGCACATGTGTAGACTCTAGAAGAGAAAAGCACAGATGCTATACCCCGGACTCTCAGAAAAGAGAAAACTCAGAAAGAACCTGGAATCTACCCATCCCCCAACTCTGTAGCAACAAGATGAATGAAAAACCAGGAAAAGGTGTGTGTGTGGGACTGTGACCCCTACACCACTGCTTCGTTGAGGGCAGAGAAGTTAGGAATACTGAGGTCTGGACACTCATCCACGAAATGGGGCTAAATGTATTTCCCCCCCTAGGGAGATCAAATTAGATAATCCACTTAGAAAGCATTCTACCCTATAAAACAGAATAATATGAACATTCCCAGGACTGGACAACATCCTTCTATACAAGTGTATGTGTTCTATTTGGGACCAACCTAAATTAAGCTAAAAGCTGTTTCTTGATCCTTGCAATGAACTTTTTTTTTTTAAAAAGTGTCTATATGCATGTGTGTGTACACACACATACACACACACACATACACACCACACATACACATGCATACTGGAATTATGCTGGAACTCAGGGCCTGGACACTGTCCCTTAGCTTTAATTTTTTAAAATTTTTTCTTAACCACTTGTGCCACTGCTCTACTTCTAGCTTTCTGTAGGTTAACTGGATATGAGTCTCACAGACTTTCCTACCTGGGCTGGCTACAAAACACTCTCTTCAGATCTCAGCCTCTTGAGTAGCTGGGATTATAGGTGTGAGCCACCAGTTCCCAGTTTTGCACTGGCTCTGGGTTTACCTTCTGTGCTGCACATAAAAATATCTATTCTATTTTCATATCTTAGTTCTCCAAGTATTTACAGCCAATAATTACCACCATTGCCCTTCTCCCATCCAAAGTTCTAGACTATTCAAAACAATTCTTTGCCAGCTGCTAGCGGCTCACAAATGTCACCATAGCTACTCAATAGGCTGAGTAGTGGTAGGATTGTGGTTCAAAGTCACCCCAAGCAGGAAAGCCTCTGAGATTCTCATCTCCAATTAACTACCAAGAAAAAAAGGCAGAAATGGAGCCGTGGCTTAAGTGGTAGAGTGGCAGCCTTGAACAAAAAAAAAAAGCTCAGACACTGCATGTAGGCCCAGAGTTCAAACCCTAGGTCTGTTCACATATGCACACATGTGCTCGCGCGTGCACGCACACACACACACACACACACACACACACACACACACACACGTAGTCCATCTCCTTCTGAGGCTTTTCACAGTTTCACACAAAAACAGCGTGCCACCTTCTGTCTGACACTTTCAAGAGTTTTCCATATGATGACCAGTAAACAACACGAGTTCTAAATGTATCTATACCTAGAAGCTAGTTGATCCTCCTACCATCCATGCTTCTGAACTACCTTGCTTTCCTTCTGTAGCCAATCTAATTCTTGCTGGCTAGCTCAACATTCAGCCCACATCCTTGAATAAATAAAGCTTTTTCTGATGAAAGGTCGAGCTCTAACTCTTGAGTTTCAGAACCATTTCTGGCAATTTCTAAGTAGTTTATTGGAGATCAGAGTCTCATGGACTTTTCTGCTTTGAACTTTTCTAACTTTTCTGTTTTGAACTGCAATCTTCAAATCTCAGCCTCCTGAGTAGCTAAGATTTCAGTCATGAACCACTGGTACCTGGCATCAGTCTTTTTTCTTTGCTCCAGAATTCCTCTCATGTTGATCCTCATGCACTAAAAGACAATTCAACGTTACTGTCAACATGATGGCTTTTAAAATCAAATTTCCCTGCATACAGTCTAGACCCTTCTGCATCACAAGCCACTAACAAGTTATCTGAGATCTGATCATCAACACAAGGCAGGTGACACTAGTAATTTTAGGAGCTTTGTCCTGAGGATTAAAGAAGTATTTAGGTGGGGGCTAGTGGCTTGTGTCTGTAATCCTATCTATTCAAGAGACTAAGAGTGAGAAGATTGTAGTTTGAGGCCTGCCTGGGTAAAAATGTTTGCAAAAATCTATCACCAAAATAACCAATAAAAAGCAAGGCTGGAGGAATGTTTCATATAGTAGAGCACCTATAAGCAGCAAATTCAAGCCTAGTTACTGCTTTAAAAAAAAAGAATAACTTTTACTCTTCACTGTACACTTGAACAACTCAAATGCATATCCCTGGAGAGCCTATTTTTAAATGGTTTTCCTAGATAATTAATATATAGACAGGGATGAGAGCTCTGTAGCAAAGACCTTGATACTTGAAAGTTTTTTTTTTAATACATCATTGTTGTTCTATATTTTAAAATAAGATTAGATTATCAAAACTGGTTAATCAGCAAGGTCTAGCTTTCAAAGTCAACTATGTGTAGTTATTTCATTTATCATAATCCATGAGCTGGATAGCATTTGGCAGCGTCCTTATATTTCAATTTACATCACTTTCAGCATTTCACTGTTCTGAGAAACATTATGTATGGGCTTGTGCATGTAAATATATTTATAGCCACTCAACTATTTACCTAGGATAAATTCTGAGATGAGGAATTGCTGACTTGAAGGGTAATACACACATTTTTTGGGGGGGTCCAGTCATGGGGCCTGAATTCTGTGCCTGGGCACTGTCCCTCAGCTCTTCAGCTCAAGGCTAGCGACCTACCACTTGAGACACAGCGCCACTTCCGGCTTTTTTCTTTTTGCTTATGTGGTGCTGAGGAATTGAACCCAGGGCCTCAGGCATGCAAGGCAAGGGCTCTACCACTGAGCCACCTTCCCAGCCCCCATAATACAGTTTTAAGACTTTTGAACATGTCAACTTGCTATCCTTAATGCAATGGTCAATAGGATGGCATGCATTAGAGCTACAAATAAGAAAAAAGGGGGCTGAGAGGGTGGCTCAGTGGTAGAGTGCTTGCCTTGCATGCATGAGGCCCTGGATTTGATTCCTCAGCACCACATAAGCCAAAAGAAAAAAAGCAGGATGTGGCGCTGTGGCTCAAGTGGTAGAGTGCTAGCCTTGAGCTGAAGAGCTGAGGGACAGCGCCCAGGCCCAGAGTTCAGGCCCCACGACCAGACCACCCCCCCAAAAAAAAGAAAAAAGAACAGTTCAAATTGATTTAAACAATAAAGGGGATTTATGGGCTCATAGAACTGGCAAGTATAGCATTTAAGTGAATTTCAAGGCTAGCAGGATTCTGCATTTTAATAATATCATCAGGGATCTGTCTATATCATCTCATCTCTCCCCTTAGCCCTGTGTGGTAACAGACTTTTTTCAGTTAAAATATCTTTTTCTGTAGCCAGCAATTGCAAATGCCTATACAGGGAGAAAAGGAAGCTCTCTAGAAATGAATGGGCCTGGGGAAAATTATAGTTGTTTTTGTTTCTGTTGGTTGAGGGGCTTGAACTTGGGGCCTGAATGCTGTCCTTGAGATTTTTCTGCTCAAGGCTAGCCTTTGAGCCATAGTGACATTTCCAGTTTTCTGGTGGTTCATTGGAGATAAGAGTCTCATCTGCCTAGGCTGGCTTTGGACCATGATCCTCAGATCACAGCCCCCTAAGTAGCTAGGGTTACAGGTGTGAGCCACTGGTGTCTGGCTAAAAAGTTATGTTAAAGGAAGTAACTCAGGTCCAGAAAGAAAAAAGAACACATGTTGTTTCTAATAGATGGAAAACAGACCTAATTTATAAATATATATAAGCACACACTGGGTCATGTGCATATATATATATATATATATATATATATATGTACATACACACATACATAGATACATACTACAAATGTATTAACGAAAGTATATGGTATACCATTAACTGAAATATGTGGTATATGCAGGAGAGAATTCTTTGAACAATTAACAGAGTCTAACAAAATGGATAACAGGAAGCTAGAACTTGAGGTGGGGGGCAGGAAGGTGAGGTGGTAGGATGTGGAGGGATGGAGAGAGGAAGGGTGGGGGAATGCAATCATCATATTCAATGTACACTGTGAAAATGGAACTATGTAACCTGGGTGGGGTTGGGAGAGAAGGGAAGAATGATGGAAGGAATGGCGTGGATCAAGGTGCAGTGTACAGCTGATAGCTTGTGGCTGTTGCCCATAATGCTAGCTACTCAGGAGGCTGAGATTTGAAGATAAAGGTTCCAGACTGGCCTGGGTAGGAAATTCCATGAGATTTTCTACAAATAACTACAAGAAAACCAGCAGGGGAGCTGTGGCTCAAAGTGGCAGAGGGCTAGCCTTGAGCAAAGAAGCTCAGGGACAGCGACTAGGCTTTGAGTTCAAACCCAAAAACCAATTTTTTTTAAAGATGCCCTGTGCTCCTAAACTGATGTGTTGCATTGAAACCTCTTTGTACAACTACTTAAAGATAGATAAATAAATAAATCAGGAGTAAGGATCTTTCTTCCACATTTGGCCTCACCTGGAATTGATTGATCAGAGATGGGATCATTGTAATTCACGTAGCCCAAATATAAAGGAGCAGCCAGCTGCTCCTTCCAGACCTTATAGCTTGCAGGACTGACTTTCAGATGTACTGGGGAAAGGAGAAGGTGACAAGAGGAGGCACCTACAAAGCCCGTACTGGATGAGCAACATGTGAGAAAATAAAATCTTAGTGCTGCTTACACATTTGAATAAAGAAGGGAATAAAATGGATTTGTGAGAAATGGGCTTAACATTCAATCACAAAAGTCTACTATAGGCAGTTTGAAGCTATTGCCACAGGTAGTAAATCCATTAGCAGGCCTTATGCCCAGGAATAGAAAGCCAAAGACTGTAGTGTATGTAGTATGTTACACTCACACAAGTGCTGTGGATGTAAAGAACTGTAGTATTGGGAGCTGGTATGGCTGTAATCCTAACTACTCAGGAAATTGAGATCTAAGGATCAATGCTCGAAGCCAGCTCAGTTCAGTGAGACTCTTATCTCCATTTAACCACCAGAAAATTGGAAGTGGTGCTTTTCTCTAAGTGGTAGAGGACTCATCTGGAGCAAAAGAACTCAAGGACAACTCTGAGGCCCTGAGTTCTAGCCCCAGGACTGACAAAAAAAAACAAAAAGAAAAAGGAAAAACAAAAGATGTCTTGGAATAGGTAGATTAGTCAGGCAGAAGAAATCAGGAATAAGCCTGAAAGATTTCTCTTAAAAAAATAGAAAAATAGGACTGGGAATGTGGCTCAGTGGTAAAGTGCTTGCCTTGCATGCAAGAGACCCTGGGTTCGATTCCTCAATACCCATAAGCAGAAAATGCCAGAAGTGGCACTGTGGCTCAAGTGCTACCCTTGAGGTGAAGATCTGAGGGACAGCACCCAGGCCCAGAGTTAGGCCCCACAACCAACAAAAAAATAAATAAATAAAAAGGAGAGAGAGAGAGAGAGAGAGAGAGAGAGAGAGAGAGAGAGAGAGAGAGAGAGAGAGAGAGAGAGAGAGAGAGAGAGAGAGAGAGAGAGAGAGAGAGAGAGAGAGTAGATGATCTGAGAAAACTTCCCAAGCATTCTAACTTCCTTTTGACCCAGATAGGTTGGATAAAATGAAGGTAGGATAGTCCTAAATGTCTTCAGGAAATTCCATGCCCAATAGCTAAAACGGAATGATCAATTAAAAATATCACGGGTCGTGACCAATGAGCAAGTCACCTTCCAAGCATCTCATTAGCATAAAAGTTAACTGACATCTAAACAGATTAAAAGAAAAAACCCACCAGTTAGTTGGAAAACCCCTATCATGACCCCTCTCACCCAGCAAGAACATTTTCTCTTCTCACATGCATAAATTAAATACTTTTAACACTCACTCCTTGCTGTCTGTGGATTTCATTCCTTGAGTTCTCCAGGCAGTGACACAGTAAGATAAGGATCTGCTGCAGCTCTAGTGGTGGCCATTGTCTGTTGCTGGACTGAAGGCGGTGACATAATTGGGCCTCTGTGCCTATGAAGGAAACAGCAGGCAAGAAAAGTCAGTGTTCTAGGCTGTCAATATTCACGTGGCTAGAACTGGGCTTGTAGCTTTAAGTCTAAAGTTAACAAACTTCTATGAGAACTTCTTGATGTTTATGGTACCTTGCATATTTCCCTCTTGAAATAGCAATGGCTCTTACTTTGGGTTTATCACGTGTCAGAATTTTCTAGAAACATACCCATTGGACCCACCTGTAATTCTATCCCCTGTTCCCAGGCAAGGTTGTTTAGGCTGTTATTGCCTCCCTTTGAGAAAAGTTGCCACTGTGTATAGTCTTTTTTTTCTGGTCCTGGGGCTTGAAATCAGGACCTGGGCCCTGTCCCTAAGCTTCGTCAGGCTCAAGGCTAGTGCTCTGCCACTTGAGCCATAGCACAACTCCTGGATTTTTTCTGAGCAATTTATTGGAGATAAGAGTCTTAAGTACTTTCCTGTGCAAGCTGGCTTTGTTCCTTAGATCTCAGCCTTCAGAATAGGAAGGATTACAGGCATGAGCCACCAAACACCTGGCCTATAGTCCTTTTATGACTTCATAGAATAGCTTTGGGTCCAGCTAGCTGCTTATCAGCTCTGAAACTGCTGCATTGAACAAAGCATTTGCTTTTCCTGTCCCATTTCAAGGGCCCTCGAACAGGTCATTATTAGGTCATTTACATGGTTCAAATACAGCAAAACTCTTTTATTACACCCCTTCCCCTTCCCTCCCTTCCTTGCTCAGAGCTACTTTCCTATCATGCATCATTAGGTCACATATCATTCAAACACATCAAAGCTCCTCTCTCTCTTTTTTCTCCCTCCCTCCTTTCCCACTCTCCTTCTTTTTCCAGTCCCTCTCTCCCTTTCTTTTCTTTTCTTTTTTGCTAGTACTGAGATTTAACTCAGGGCCAGGTGCTATCTCTTATCATTTATTCTCAAGGCTAGAGCTCTATCACTTGAGCCACTTCCAGCTCTTTCCTGGTTGATTGGAGATAGGAACATCACAGATTTCCCTGTTGCGGCAGGCTTTGAACCATGATCCCTAGAACTCAGCCTCCTGATTAGCTAGGATGACAGGAATGAGCCACTGAAGGATGGCTATTCTTTGAAGAACCCTCAGTTCAGTTTCATTAGTACAATTTGAATAATATCCATCTTTTCACCATAGTGTGGGGTTTATAAGGGATCTTTTTAAACTACTGTGTCTTCAGTGTCCTTAACATAGTACTAACACCTGCTTTACTTATATCTTTAAATGAAATAACATTTAACTAAAAAAGCAACATATGTTCTTGAATTTGATTTTCATTACCACTGTTTATCATTTGCAATCATGCTTAAACATGTTTTTTGAAGTTAGCGAATACAGGGTTTTGCAATTGCATGTATGAAATTCACTCCCAAATGGTAACAGCTCCTCTAATTCCCATGAATATTTGATTACAGATGCCGTCAACTCACTTGCAGAGCTAACCAGGTTCACTGGTTCCCACTGATGGACAGGTAGACATAAGAAGGCACTCCCAATTGAGGAACATGTGTTCCTATCATCTCTCAGTGGAAGCCAGTGTGGAGACCCCATTTAAAGAAACATGGCAGACAGAGAAATCACAATAGTCAGGAGAAAATGACCAGGTGCACAAACAGCAAGAAATGGGCTAAGTGGAATAAGGATGCTCCCAAGATATTCCTAATGCATGCAACTTTCCAACCAAGGTCTGTAAGAGAGATAACCAATCAACAGGGTCCATGAAAAGGGAGACAGCTAATCAGCAAAATCCCTACTCCACCATATTGGCTCAGTAGCTACAGCAACAGAACAGAACAGCAGCAGCAGCAGCAGCAGCAGCAGCAGCAGAGTGTTAACAAAAGTAGCTCTTTTGATTGATTTGTTGTCC
This sequence comes from Dipodomys merriami, assembly GCF_024711535.1. NCBI lineage: Eukaryota > Metazoa > Chordata > Mammalia > Rodentia > Heteromyidae > Dipodomys > Dipodomys merriami. Next base: position 2,318,450 of record NW_027206546.1, on the reverse strand, counting down.
ATTTGTTTTTGGTATATATATATATATATACATATATATATATATATATATATATATATATATATATTTTAATGGTATCTTGATGCGGATGCTCAGTTCTCCCATTGTCCTATCTGAGTACATGCTTTTCCCAACCTGGGACTCCAAAAAGAAACAGAAAAAGCCACATGTCTGTCTCTGTTGGACGTTGGGCATCCGGATCAGGAAAAGACCATAGGCTGGTTTGCTTTGAAAACCTTAGGTTATGTGTGGCCAGTTTCTAATTGAATTCCATCCTATCAGGAACAAGATCTTCATTTCTTCTCAGGGCGCCCTTGACTAGCAATTCCCTCTGCTAACATTGCAGTCTGCTATAGTTCTTTCAAACCCCGGGCCCAGAGGAGTTTGGGATGTGAAAGTATTAACATTTAGATTAATATATCATGGCAGTTGTGTTACTGGATTTCTCTCTCTTGCCAACTCACTTTAAGCGGTTCTAACTACTAAGGTCTCTAGTGAACCTCAAAGTAGAAATGATGTTTGCAGAGAAGGACTGCATCCATTCCATCTACCCTCAGAGCTACTGCACAGATCCTTTCTCTTCAGCAGAATGGAAATGCATTTGTAAAGGTGTAAGCCTTTACATTCCCAGGATCTTTAAAGAGTATTAACTTCCTCCAGGTCCCTGAATGAAGCAATTACTTGGCTAGAGATAGAACCATAGTGATACATATGAGACTAGGTTTTCTTCCCTCCTTCTCTCCCTCCAACCCCTTCTTCTCTCCCTCCAACCCCCTCTTCCCTCATCCCTCCCTTTTTCTTTTTCCTTCTTCATTCCTCCCTCTTCTTTACTTCCTCCCTCTTTTTTTTTTTTGGTCCGGTCGTGGGGCCTTTCTCTGGGCCTGGGTGCTATCCCTCAGCTCTTCATCTGAAGGTTAGCGCTCTACCACTTGAGCCACAGTGCCACTCCGGCTTTTTTTTTTGCTTATGTGGTGCTGGGAAATCGAACCTAGGACCTCATGCATGCAAGGCAAGCACTCTACCACTGAGCCACCTTCCCAGCCCCGTCCTCCCTCTTCTTTACTTCCTCCCTTCCTCCCTATCCTTTCTTCCTTCTCTTTTTATTCTAGTACAGGACTGAACTCCAAGGTCTGGCTGTCCCTTAGTTTTTTTTTGCTCCAAGGCTAACATTTTACCACTTGAATAAACTCTACTTTTAGCTTTTTGCTCATTAGTTGGAGATAAGAATCCCATAGACGTTTCTATCTGGGCTGGCTTCAAACCAGTATACTTAGACCTCAGCCTCCTGAGTAGCTAGGATTGCAGGTGGGAGCCATTGCCTTTCTGTTCACATCAAATATGCATGGAACTGTTTCCATTCAAGGACATTGAAGGGAGAATTGGGAGAAGAAATCTGGGGGTTTGCAGTATGGCTATCAGATGGATGATTCTGAACTACAGAGTAGAGACTGGTTTGTGAGTAATCAATATGGATTTGGTTCTCCATCTTTAAGTGTAAGAAATAACCAAGAAGTTCATTGCTCTGTAGCCAACTAAATGCAGTTCTGAGTCTCAATTTCTAGTTGCCAAGTGTTGGTCCCGGGTAGCAGAGTATCCTATGTGACTCTGGAAGCATGGGTAATAATATCCACAAAGTGCAGCTGATGATGGGGCTCCCTATTCAATCTTTAGAGTCCATCAGAAGAACACCATGGGGAAGTCATGAAATCGCTCACAGGAGAACAGGCTCTTTTTCTGAGTGTACCTAATGCTATCGATTCTCAATTGTGTTGGCTGAGTTGAGCATACAGTGACAAGCAGATGTCAAAACACACTCAAGAGTTAGAATACCAGTGCAGCACTCGTGGCTCACACTTGTAAATCTAGCTACTCAAAAGGCTGAGATCTGAGGACTGTGGTTCAAAGCCAGACTGGACAGTAAAATCTGTGAGATTTATCATCTCCAATTAACCATCAGAAAACCTGAATCAAAGAGGTAGAGTGCTACCCTTGAGCAGAAAAGCTCAAGGGACAGCACTCAGGCCGTGAGTTCAAGCCCCATGACTGACAATAACAACAAAAACTACAAACAAAAGAGAACTTGTTAGGGGAAATTATAAGGAAGTCACCATAGAACCTTCTTGAAAAGGCTAGAGGCAAGAGAGGGCATTTTTTGGATTGCAGCCATGTCATCCTGTTTAGCCCCAGGAAAGTTTTGCTACAAAGAATGCTCACCCCTGATTGTTCTCCTATTTCGTTAACTTGTGCTGAGCTTCTTCTCCACCTACAACATGTGGTTTTTGACTTTAAAAGCTTTGTGCAAGCTCTGTTCTGGGCTGCAGGTATTTGGGACAGGAGTCTACCTGCAGTTGCCTGCATTTTACTAAAGACTCCCAGCCAAATGCTAGTGGCTCACACCTATAATCCTAGTTACTGACGAGGCTGAGATCTGAGGATCACAGTTCAAAGCTAGCCCAGGCAGGAAAGTCTGTGACACTGTCACTGTGGCTCAAGTGGTAGAGTACACATCTTAAGCTGAAGAGCTGAGGGACAGCGCCCAAGCCCAGAGTTCAAGCCCCACAACTGACTAAAAGAAAAAAAAAAGACTTCCCAATTTGACCTCTCAAGATGTGGCTTCTCTGTATCTTGCAAACAATTCCCATATAACAGAATCCAGTGACTTCCATCTCTTCCTTGTTCCCTCCTCCCCCATCCACTCTTACCCATTTGTCTTCCAGGAAATTTAACTGGTCATGCATGCCACTACAGCCATCTCCACAAACAGAACCTGCAAAAGAAAATTCAAAACAATCTTCCATTCAGAAATCTGAAGTTTGACATATGTGGTTGTCCCTCAAGTATATCATTCAAGTTACAGCCTGATGGTAGAAAGAATTGCTGGTGTGCTACTGCATAGGAGACCCTACGTCCAATCTCCAGCTATTACACATACCAGCCCCAGCCTCTTGCCCCTATAAGACAAATAAAGAGACACAGTGAAGGTTAAAGAAAGGAGATTTATTACCTGGAAGCCAGAGGAAGACAGCACATCAGCTCATCTTCAGCCATCTTCAGAGATATAAACAGGATCGGGGAAAGGGGTATCAGAAGTACAATCTTTAGCGTAGGTGCTGGTAGCTCCCAGCTACTCAGGAGGCTGAGCTCTGAGTGTTGTAACCCAATCAGTAACAAAACAAAAGAAGCCACAATTAATAAGCCTAATGATAGGAGTCTTTATTGTCACCTCTGCAGCCAACAGATGCACAGAGGTATAGGCTTTCTGAAATTGTGCAGTCCCCAGACAGCTGAGAGTTAAGTCTTTCAAAGAGAAAAACCACATCCTTTATGACAAGCAATGCATAGGGTTATTTTTTTATTTTATTTTGCAAAGCATATACAGACACAAAACTCAGCATTATCAGTAAATTTAGACTTACTTCCCAAATATGGGGTGGCTGGAATACTTTCAGGGAAGGGGGGGATGGGAAGGGGTGGACGAAAGGGGAGAAGAGGAAGAAAGAAGGGAGAGAGGAAGGAAAGAAGAGAAGGAAGGAAGGGAGGGAGGGAAGAAGGAAAGCAGAGAAGGAAAGGAAAGGACAAAGGAAAAGAGAGTGAGGAGGAGGAGGAGAAGGTAAAGGAGGAGAAGGAGGAGGAGGAGGAAGAAGAAGAAGAAGAAGAAGAAGAAGAAGAAGAAGAAGAAGAAGAAGAAGAAGAAGAAGAAGAAGAAGAAGAAGAAGAAGAAGAAGAAGAAGAAGAAGAAGAAGAACAGGAGGAGGAGGAGGAGGAGGAGGAGGAGGAGGAGGAGGAAGCGGCGGCAGAGGAGGGGGAGGAGGAGGAAATAATCTTAGTCTTACATGTATCTTTATGGTTCTATCTCTGACCTGGCCAAGCAATTGCCTCATTCAGAGACCTGGAGAAACTGAATGCTCTTTTAAGGTCCTGGGAATGCAAAGGCTTACACCTTTACAAATGCATTGCCATTCTGTACAGAGAAAAGGTCTATGCAGGAGTTCTGAGTGAAGATGGAATGGATGCAATCCTTCACTACAAACATTTCTACTTCTGAGGTTCACAGGAGACCTCAGTACTTACAGTCATTTAAAGTGAGCTGGACAGAGAGAGAAATCCAATAGCACAATTACCATGAGAAATTATTCTAAATGTTACTATTTCCACATCCCACAGAAAGAATGCACAGGTCAACACCCCTCTCCTAGTCATGGCTACCTAACACCTTCAGCTCTTCCTCTTCCCCAGCTCCTCCCATGCCACTTCATTTGTGGTCAGGGAGTAGTTACAATTCTAGGCCAGTTCTAAGGGAAACTGAGGTATGTGTGTAGTGGAACCCCTTGTGCCTTTAGCTTGACCTTTGGGCAATAAACTCCTACGAAGCCCTAATGCACACAGGTCGCATCTCATTCATATATTTCCATTATGGGATGCCAATATTACACGTGAGCAGATCCCTTCTAAAAAAAATCTTCCCAATCATGATCCCCTCCTCTGGTATAGTTACTAAGAATTCCTCACACACTCCCTGGGTGGTAGAAAGCAGAAAGTCCTCCTTGTATTTCCTACTCTGTGTCAGTAGCAGATAATTCCCCTATGGTCCTTTTTCAAATGGGAAAAAGAAAACATTTTATCTATTTAAATTTGAATTGTAACTACATGTTAGTTCCCAGAGTTTCCTGGTCCTGGAGCACTATTTATTTCATTTAAAGGTAGATTTTCTTTCTCTATTAAATTCCCTGCTTTGCTACATTATCTTGTGGTATGCCCTCTGTGCAATTCCTCCCTTCAGGGTGCCAAGAATCTTGGATCTTCACCTCTGAGAGCATCTGTTAGTAACAAAACTTCCTGTTATCTTAGAGCATGGGTGGCTCATGCCTGGCATTCTACCTACTCAGGAGTTTGAGATCTGATGATTGCAGTTCAAAGCCAGCCCAGACAGGAAAGTCTTTTATCTTCAATTAAAGGAAAGACTTTTATCTTCAATTAACTAGCCAAAAAAAAAAAAAAAAACCATGGAGGAGAAAGAGGAGAAGGAGGAGGAGGAGGGGGGGGGGGGGAGGAGGCTGTGGCGAAAGTGATAGAGTGCTATCTGTGGGCACAGAAAAACCTCAGGGGCAATGCCCCAGGCCCTGATTTCTAAGCCTCACGACTAGCACCAAAAACAAACAAAAATTCGATTATATATGGTTATGTATAGTCATTAAGAAAAAGATGCATCTGTATTGAATGTAGATTGCCTGTCTCTACTCTGTAAATAATACAGTACCCAATTATTTAGGCACATTTAGCTTTTCTTAGATAATTGTGAAGTACATGCTAATATATTCTTAGTCCATAAGCAAATACTGGGCTGTTTTATTTATGGTATTCTAACATCTGAAAAACTGGAATCCATTCTTCCCCGGATACACTATGTCATTGGGTCTTGAGTGAGAGCAAGTTTCTTGCCCCTACAAAGCTGGCGAGATTCTCCTAGTCTTCCTTGGGTTTTCTACTGTTTCAGGAGCAGATAGCTTTCCATAGCAGATAGTTCCTCTATGTTCCTTTTCAAATGAGAAAAAAGAAAACATTTTATCTTTTGAAATTTGAATTGTAAACATTTAAATAACACACATGGGAGGTGTTATGCCAACGTAGACTTTCCTACAACCCTGGATGGAATACTAGGAGGTCCAATTGCCTTAGAGGGGGAAGTTACATATTAGTTTAGGGAAAATTACATATTGGGTTTTCTCAATCATCTCAGCCCTAAGAATCTGTGCCTAAACTTTGAAGCAAGTATTGAACAACACATGGAGAATGTTTTTTAGTGTACTATTTTGATGAAAGAAAAAAATAACTGAACCATCTGTTAAGGAATAGAAATATGGTTCGATAAATTATACACAGACACGTGCATGCACACACAGAAACACACAGAGTGCCATGTAGTGAGGGGGGGTTGGGAGAGATGGGGAAAAATGGAAGGGGTGACATTGATCAAGATGAACTGTACTCATTAACATGCTGAATTGAAAACCCTTTGTGTGTCTACTTAAAGATAATTAAAGATTACACATATGTTTATATATATTATATATATATATATATATATATATATATATATATATATATAAAGTTTAGGAAGTTGCCAGGTGCTGGTGGCTCTCACCTCTAATCCTAGCTACTCAGGAGCCTGAGGCCTGAGGATCACAGTTTGAAGCCAGCCCAGTTATGGAAAGTCCAAGAGACTTTCCAATTAACCACCAAAAAGCCGAAAGTAGCACTATGGTTCAATTGGTTGAGCACTAGCCTTGAGCAAAAAATTTAGGGACAGTGCCCAGACCTGGAGTTCAAGCCCAAAGACCAGGATACAGGAAGGCCTGCACACGCACACAGGCATACATTCATACCCCCCCCCACACACACCACCACCACCACCACCACCACCACCACCAAAAACTAATACAAGGATAGATACAAAAATGTTAACAAAGATCTCAAAGAGTTGGAATTGAGAGTCATATTTTTCTTTTCTAATCATAGTCTAAGCCAGCTGGGGCAGAAAAGTCCCTAGGAGATGCTTGTCTCCAGTATACCACCAGAAAACTGGAAGTGGCACTGTGGCTCAAAGTGGTAGAGCATTATCCTTAAGCAAAACAGCTCAGGGACAGCCCCTAGGTTCTGAGTTCAAGCCCCACCAACAACAGGAAAAAAAAAAAAGTTGAGGGAGTGAAGGAAGACATTTGCATACAAATAAGGGAGAATTAGCTGATGCTGTTCAGCTACAACATTGAATTTTACTTGTTGAATTGGTGAGCTCTGTGGCCCAGTGCATTAGCCATGTACTAGTGTAGATTCACTGTGGAAATACTTAACAGGTACTATATATTATACTATCTATATGATATAGTGTACGTATGGATAATAGAGTACATAGTATATACATAGCATATGGGGCTGGGGGTTTAGCCCAGCCGAAGGGTGCCTGCCGGGCGTGCACAATGGTCTGGGTTCAGTCCTCAGCCCTGGAAAAAAAGAAAAGCTACAAAAAGACCATAGCATATAACACTAAATGTATACTATATATATGACATATGCTACATATAAGTATTTATTTGGTATTATATGCTCTACATACACTATATTTATACACTATAAATAGCATGCTACTATATATACTACACATAATGTACACTATATATTATAATACATTATATCATGCATATATATGTATATCATGCATATAATTACAAATTATTATATATTATACTGTATTATCTTACATAGTATATTATATACTATATTGTATTATATATTACATATTATATGTTTAAAATATACACATAAATGTATAAGGTATGTTGGTATATAGTATATGAAATATACACTATGTAGGTACTATATATAGTATGTAATTTTATATAGTATAAATAGTAAGTATAACTATATACAGTAATATAAAAAGTACTCAATATATACTGTAATATATACTCAATGTAGTATATACTATACATACATAAATACTGTTTATACTATAGTGTATATATTATATATGGTACACATATGCTATATATATTTTATATGGTGTATAGTGCCTATGTGATATATAGAATCTAGATGACATTGTATGTACTATGTATATTATATATGCCTGTAAAATATTTACATATATTTACATGTTAAAGCTATTTGTATATGCGGATTACATTCACCTCATTACCATCCCTACTGCTACCTTTTCTCTCTCCTAACCTTTGTGTTTTTCTCGAATAGTCTCCTTCTTTATTCATATCTCATCTTTCTGTTTGCCCCAGATGCCACATATGTGAGTGTAACCACATCTGTTGCATTTGCATACCATTTGGGCCCTCTCCAGGTGATGCAAGGCAACGTCACAGCCAGTGGGCATCGTCACAGTTTCCTACATTAAGATCCTAGACTCTTCGACTTTGACTTGTGGGTGTTTCATAAGATTATCCACTTTATTTGGAGGATGATGGAATTTGGCATAAGTAGACTTGGTTAGATATAACACTAAAATCTAAAAATCATTCAATGACTCACTAAATCATAGATTTAAAATTATGGAAATAAAATCAGAAAAGACTTTTAGGGTATGATTACCATCTATGAGGCAGGTGAGGAAATTCTGAGTTTATAGCTTTATTTTCCATCAAATCAATCACCATTTATGAGAAGGGAATTATTTCACTGAGCTGGAATTTTACCTCAGCCATTACAAGCAATCTTCTGTCTTGGGAGTGAAGGCAATTATAACCACAATACCAAAGGATCACCTTCTAAACAGTCAACATCATCATTCTAATTATTCAGTCTATGAAAACAAAAGGGACACTTTCACATTGGGCTTTTTACAGAGATTATTGCACATTTTACAAATATTATTAAATATGATTCCCAAAAGGACAAATTCATAGAAGAAGGAACAATGCATTCTATTAAAACAACAATAATTTGTTGACATATTCTGCACACAAATGAGGTACATTATGCAAACTAATTTGGCTTTGCTGTTAGCAAAAGATTTTTGTAAAATGGGAGAATTTTTTTTCCTGTAATAGACTTTGAACTCAGGGTCTTGTATTTCCTAGGCTGGCATGGTCCTACCCAGCCTGCCTGCCCAGATTTCCCACTGGTTGCTATTAAGCCTTGGGTTTCTTTCTAACCTGGCATGTGCCCTGGAAAGATCTGCCTACTTTTAGCTATCATCAGGTGTGTGCCTCCCCATCCAGCTTGCTCTCCATGGAATTAATGTCCACAGTACTTTACTGCCCAAGTTGTCCTCAAATCACAATTCTCCCATACTCAGCCTCCCGCATAGAGAACTTTTTTCGCCCCATAGATATTAAAATATTAAAAGACATAATTCATTTCTTGCAGTTCCTAAAAGGCGATTACATGCCAATTAGATTTTAATTTCTGTAACATTATACAACAGTCCTCTAGCAAAGCTTCTTTTCTTAGCAATAAATAAATAAACAAAATCGTTTCTTATCATCCAAGCCTATTATGTCCACTAAGACAGCCAATAGTCACATGCAGCTGGAGACATTTAACATGTGACTGAATTTTATTTTATTTTCTGTTCACTTCCCTTAAAATTTTTAAACAGGTGGGAGCCAGTTTCTCATACCTATTAGTAATCCTAGCTACTCAGGAGGCTGAGATCTGAGGATTGTAGTTCACAGCCAGTCTGAACAGGAAAGTCATGCAACTCTTATCCCCAATTAACCAGAAAACCAGAAGTGGAGTTGTATTTCAAAGTGATAGAACATTAGCCTTGAGCGAAAGAGCTAAGGGACAATACCTAGGCCCTGAGTTGAAGCCCAACTAAAATAGAAGCAATACAAAGATTTTTACTGAACTTAACTATGGTTTTCATAGTACATTATTTCTTTTAAACTGTTTAAGATTTAGTACCTAAATTAGGCTGCTGTAAATCCATTATCTGTACTGCAGGTTTAATGTAAAAATAATGAAAAGTATCTTAATGTTGTACTGGTGATTTGTAGGAATAGTAACACTTGCAATCAGTTGAGTTGAAGAAAATAAGACTACTGAAATTATTTTTCTATGTATCTTTTCAAATATACAAAGACGTGCTAGAAGTTTAGATTTAATGTCTGTGTCTCAGAGACATGGTATCTGTAAGCCATTATTTCTGTTTAGTTCAACTCATCTTACAACTTAGGAATATCACTTGAGTGATGTTCTAACATTTATAATAAGATTCTAAGAAATTTACCCTTCCTACAGACAGTATTTAAACACTGAACCAAATAGAGGACAAAAAATTTTCATTTTTGTTCCAGTACCTGGGCTTGAACTCAGGATCTGGGCACTGTCTCTTAGTTTTTCACTCAAGATTGGTGCTCTACCACAGCTCCATTTCTAGCTTTTTGGTGGTTAACTGGAGAAAAAAGTCTGATAATCTTTTCTGCCTGGGTTGGCTTTTAATCAAGATCCTTAGTCCTCAGCCTTCTGAGTAGCTAGGATTATAGGTGTGAGCCACCAGCACTCAGCCACAAATGACTTATGAAGACCTTGAATTGCTAAAATGATTTTTTTTTTAAAACAGAGAAGTAGTTGGGCTAGGGGAGAAGGAACTTTTCTGGATATAACCCTACCCAAGACATTGCTTAATCTTCAAGACTCTGACTGGACAGAGCTCATACAGAAAATCCCAGGCAGGAGACCTCAAAGAATAAGGCTAGTGGTGGGGAGAGGTCATGGGGTGGTTGGGTGGAGTTTGGGGGAGAGCCTGCCTGAGCTGCTGGAACATACAGGAAGCTGCAGGAAAGGGGGGCCTTCCCTCTGCATGTGAATGTCACACAGTGGGAAGCTCCAGGGTTCACAGCTTAAAACATTTGAAGACACTAAGCAGAGATCTTACTGTCTGTGCACTAGAAGAGACAGTTACATACTAATAAATCTGAAGACAAAATCTTGAACTGGCTTCAACGTATATGTGTGGGTATTTGTTGTTGTTGAACTGGGTGCTATCCCTGAGCTTCTTTTTGCTTGAGGTTAGCGCTCTACTACTTTGAGTCGCACATCACCACTTCTGAAAACATTGAACATTTTTGTGTGTGCCTGCCAATCCTAGGGCTAGAACTCAGGGCCTGGGTGCTGTCCCTAAGCTTTCTTGATCAAGGTTAATGATCTACCATTTGAACCACAGCAAAAGCAAAGTCATTTCTGGCTTTTCTGATGGTTAATTGGAGATAAGAGTCTCATGGACTTTTCTGCCCTGGCTGGCTTTGAATCATGATTCTCAGATTTCAGCCTCCTGAGTAGCTAGGATTACAGTTGTGTGCCACTGGTTTCTAGCCTAAACTAAAAAACAAAAACAAGCAAAAAAAAAAAAAACCTCACATACTCATTCCATTTTAATAGTAGATACTGATTATAGAAAAGTAGAATCATTCAAGATCTGTGTCATTGTAAGGAGTTCATGTCAATGAACTGACTCTCATGTGGTTTGGACCAAAGAAAACATCCCCTGCCCAGCCAGGATGCTAGAATAATGCCCATGGAACATCTGATATGCAAGAGGAACATAAGCCAGCCTTTATCATGAAAGATCACACTTAGACATGCATGGAAGTCGAATTCATATTACACAATCTCAATCTTAATCATGCTTGCCCTCTATTTCTCTAGATAATAACAAAACTTGTTTGAATATGCCCCACTCAATAAGGCCATTTAGCTTCCCACTTGGGGAGATTTTCATAAGTTTGTTGTTGTTGTTGTGCCTGTAACTACTGTATAAATATGAACCACATTTTAAATAGACGTAGTTCAAAATGATGCAAAGCAGTAATGAGCAATTAGTGGAGCAAAAATTAGGATCTAGTTCTGATAAGCTCTCTACAGGATCTCACAATTTTGTCCTGGTAATTTCTGCATTAGGAAACTCAACGCTGCCCTCTAGTGACATAAAAGTCATTACAACACAGAACATTCCTGAATGGCTATGGGTAACTATCATTGGTGATTCAATTTTACTCTCCTTCCTTCTTTCCTCCTTTGCTTAACTCCCTTTCTCCTCCCTCATTCCCTTCTTCCCTTCCTTTATTTTGTCAGTACTATGACTTCAACTCAGGGCCTCATACTCTCCCTTAGTTTTTCTACTCAAGGCTGTCCCTCTACTACTTAAGCCACAGCTCCACTTCTGGCTTTGTAGTGGTTAATTGGAAATAAAACTCTCAAAAATTTTCCACAGACTTTCCTGCTTAGGCTGGCTTTGAACCACAGTCCCTCTTAATAATCAGTCTCCTCAGTAGCTGGGATTGCAGGCTCAGCTCCTGGTTCAGAAATCTCATTAATTGGCTTTCTAGAAATTAACAACACTCTCTTTCCTTGTTACACATAAATTCAAGTGATTCTTTTCACACATCATGAGCAGTGAGGACCATTAAGAGAACTTCTAGTATCACTCTTTCTTAACTTCCCACTACTGAGAGAGAAATCCTTTCTAGCTACCTTACCATCTGATTGCTTTGGGAATATACCCCACTTTAAGTGAGCCTTAAAGTGAGATTATTGTTTGACTGAAGTCTTGGATTACATAAAATGAATTCTTTAGGGAAAAAAGAGATTATCCAATATGGTGGCTTTGATAATTTGGAGATTTCTTCCGGCTGCTCATGGAGTATAGAGGTGAGCTGTCTGTGATAGCAGCTCTATGATTATTCTATGTGGTTTGGTTTGGTTTTTCATGCCAGTCCTTGGGCTTGAACTTATGATTATTCTATGTTGTTTGGTTTGGTTTTTCATGCCAGTCCTTGGGCTTGAACTTAGGGCCTGGGCTTTGTCCTGGAACTTTTTTACTTAAAGCTAATGCTCTACCACTTGAACCACAGCTCCACAGTCAGGACTTCTGCTGGTTAATTAGAGATGTCTCATAGGTTTTCCTCCTCAGTCTGGCTTTGAACTTATATCCTCAAATCTCTGCCTCCTGAATAGCTAGGATTACGGATATGAGCCACCAGCACCCAGCTTGGTATATTATATGTTGGAACCATAGTCTAAGAAAGACCTGGAATGTCCAAAAAAGTTTTTCCTCCACATAATTCCTATTAATGAGCACATAGCTTCTTGTACACTTTTATATATATGTTAATGTTTCTCTATATATACATATCTATATACATGTATCTATATAGATATATGTGTGCACATGTATACATGTGTGTATACATATATACACATATACATGTACTATATATACACAATTAGCCAGTCCTGGGGCTTGAACTCTGGGCCTGGGCGCTGTCTATGAGCTTCTTTTACTGAAGGTGAGTACTCTACCCCTTGAGGTATGGTGTCACTTCCAGTTTCTTAGTGGTTAATTGGAGATAAGAATCTCATGGGGACTTTTCTGCCCAGGCTAGCTTCAAATGGCTATCCTCAGATCTCAGCATCCTGAGTAGCTAGGGTGACAGGCATGAGTCACTGGCACCTGGCCTTACATGCTTCTTTATAGCTTCCCAATCATTTGACTTAAGTAAAATAACTGTTTAGACTGTAGAGGGACATTTCATAAAAAATATTGATCAAATATTAGCATCCTCACACTAGCTAATTTGGAATGGATGAGGACTCAGTAAAGACCAAATTTTTAACCCTTGTTACCACACCTCAGGTTCTTCACCATTATCTTGCTATCTCTTCCTTGAGCACACATAAAAGGAACACTGTCCATCTTTTCTCCTCCAGCTACTGTGTCAGCAGTCCATCACATCCTTCCTGAATTATACCCGTAAATCCTCATTGGTGTTCTCCCAGCTCCAGCCTTCCCTCTAACAACTCCTTTCCTCAAAGATACACACAGAGTTTGTACCACATCAGGGAAATGTGTTCTGTGAAAATATAGTGCTACTGACTTGTCCAGTGGCCCGATATACCTCCCTCAGTGATGCCTACCATTCCTACTGGAATCAAGACAAGATGGAAGGTTGGAGAAAGCAGTTTATGGAAGGGATGGAGATGCCACATACTTGTGGGACAATTCCTACCATTGCCTGAGGAACACATCACACAATGTTTTATTGGATCCATGCAAAATCTTTCTAATAAGACAAAGGTGAACTGCAGATGGATTTGGTCAGCTCCATGAATATAAGACATATCTATTATATAGCTAAGTCCCAAAGTAGAGTTTTCATGGATGATCTGTACAAAAAGATGCTATTTAACAACGCAAGAGGAAGTGTTGTAAGGCAAATAAAACAGAAAATGATGCTCTTCCCTATAGATGTACACTTGGAGATGTACCAGGCGTGGTGGCATATTGACATCAGAAAAGTCCAGCAATAGAAAAAGAATGTCACTTTGCCTGACATGAGTCTCAGCACTTCCTGAGAAGCTGATCAAAGAACCGCATTTCCCCTTTTATCTCTTCATAGACTACTCCCCAGGAGTTCACAACAACTGGATGTTGACAGACTGAGAGATGACACCAGGATGACAAGGGAGCATTATCACTGCATGGACACCACCACCTGGATTTTGTCCCAATGAGACCTGTCCCCTTTCCTGCCAGAGCTTCAGTTGTCTCATCTACAGAATAAAAGGTCAGAATCACTGGACATCCACGTAGCTTTCTTTGCCAGACTAGTTTATGGGAGTCTGTGTTTCTGTCAGTCCTCAAGGGAGAGTGACTATGCATGAAGTTGTCAACTCTGTCTACATAACAGTTTTGTAATACAGCTTCAGCCCACTTTATCTCTCAGACCCAATCATGCCTTGCTCTCTTATGGCCTGTGAGCATTTTTTAAAACATTGTCACTTGCAAAGAAGGCAGTTAATAATGGGATTTGCATGGTGGCTAACCCAAGTCTGACTCCCACAAGAGAGAGGTTGCAGAGCATGCAGGTGGGTCAGAGATGGATGGGACTCACTCACATGCTACTAGGCAACTGTGCAAATGGGATGGAAGTGATACCTAGGACTATGCCTTGCAAGTTCATTTGCTTCAAATCTCCAAGGTTACACTTCTCTTTTGCAACAATAATTAAGTAAAAAGGGATGAGAGAACATTCTCGTGCTTTCCGAAACAATTCTGGGCCAATGAAAACATGAGCCATGTTTCCACATGCTGAAGACTGCATTTAGGTTTATCTACTCCCCCTCTTTCTCATTCAATATAGGGGCCATCAACCTCTCTATTTCCCAAGGTCTTGAATATTTTTAAGCCCTACCTTTGGGAATCACGAGCAAGAATGAGGAATGGATGGAAGAAAAGAAGAAAATTAGGCGCTGGTAGAAGCAATGGGGACTAAAAGGCCATGGAAGAATGAAGTTGGAGTGAGGATGAGAATGAGAAAGAGTAAGAGAAAGACTGATGAAGAAATATGCTTAATTTGGATGTAGAGAGATGGAATGAAGACTCATTTTTCCACCAATGTTTACTGCTGTTAGTCTGAAGAGACATTGGGGAGCTAAGGCCAATCTGCCACTCTCTCTGCCCCTTGTTTCCTAATATGGTAGCTACTTAAGAGGAGATTTTTCTCTTAGGTAGCTTTGCACTTGAGCATCCATCCATGTTCCTTCATAAAGGAGTTAGGCCTGCTTGGCTAGGTAAAATATAACAGCAAGGACCAGCTCCAATATGGCAGAGAGAGGACTCAACAAGATGCCTGAGGGGCAGGACCCAGCAAGATGATGCATGCAAATCTCAGTGTAGTAATGACTCAGTAGAGACAGAGAAACCAAGGAGACTCCCTGCAGCACATATCCAAACCTAGACCCACCAATTCGACCAGGCCATACCTCAGAGGGAGGAATCAAGACTGTATACATACTGGACTAGTATGGGCAGGATGGAAAGGAGACATAAGACTCCTGGACCCATTCTTGTACAAGGAGTCTTTTTGGATGTTTCTTTCACTGTTCATATTGCTGTTTCTTTGTTATCAGATTTGGGGAAGGGAAGGGGAAAACAAAACCAAATGCTGAAAGAAGGACAAAGGATGACCCATTACAACAATAGTATTCACAAGACACCATGTTGGAAATCAACTTTATAGCTTTCAGAGTCAGGGGTGAAGTGCCGGAGGGAAGAGATAGTGGGAGAACAACAAAGGAGTGGGTAACAATGTTCCACAAGAAATGTACTCATTACCTTACTCATGTAACTGTCACCCCTCTGTACAGCATCTTTACAATAAAATAAAAACTTAGAAAAAGAATCACAGTGAACAGATTTTATGCTTTTAATACTTTTGATTCCATGATTCTGTACCTTCGCAACAAATTTTAAACTAGTTAATAATACTGGCAAAACATCAGCAGCTCTTGTCTGATGTCATAGCTACTTGGGAGGCTTGAACTTGAGGCCAGGATGCTGCTCTTGAGCTCTTTAGCTCAAGGTTAGTACTCAACTACTTCGAGCCACAGCTCCATTCCCACCTATTTGGTGGTTTACTGAAGAGAAAGTCTCATGCAATTTCCTACCAAGGCAAGATTCTATGAGCCATCAGACTCCAGTGACAGAATACTTATTTTGTTTTGCGTTTCCTTTTTGCCTGCAGGCATGTTCCATTTATGGTAGCACCACTCACAATAAAGACAGGGCATCATTCAAGTGTCCATCATTGGACCAATAAAAACATAGCATATACACTCAGTTGTATGTTATTGAGCTTTAAGAAAACAAAAACAAAAACAAAAACATCCAGGTTTGGAGGTTCACACTGTAATCCTACCAATTCAGGAGGCTGAGATCTGAAGATCAAAGTTCAATGTCAGCCTGGGAAGAAAAGTCCATGAGACTCTTTTCTCTAACCTCCAGAAAACCAGAAACAGATCTGTGGTTCAAAATGGTAGAGTGCTAGCCTTGAACAAAAGAGTTAAGAGACAGTTCCCTAGACTAAGTTCAAGCAAACAAAAAGAAAACAATTTCAACAATATAGCTTGCACAGTAGATCAGTAAGCTTCAAGATATAATGCAGGCACAGAAACACCAATATCAGACACACTCTTTCGTATGTGAAGGCTAAGAAATGTGGCTTTAGAGCAGACAAGAGAACCACATAGTCCTCCTCATGCTCATAGTCCTCTTTGGGTGAAGTGCAGAGCCTGTGCTGCCCAGAGGCTCCTGTGCCTTCTCTGGTTCTGCCTCTATCCATTGAGCCCAGGCTTCATCACTGCAGCTACACTGGCATTTGCACTGTTCCGCAGCAGCCCAGGACAACTAGGCCACTGCTATTCCTACTGCCTGGAATGCTCTTCCCCAGACACCCAGCTATTCACTTCCCCATTCTTCACCTAACCTCCCTTGCCAAAGAGGTCTACTGTATGATACCCTGCTCAAAAATGCAACCTTGTGCAACTATGCATGCACATACATGCATGAACACACACACACACACACACACACACACACACACACACACACACACACACAGGGTATTCCCACCACTCATCATACTTTCTGCCTTACATCTTCCTTCTGATGTATTCTCTGTAGTACTTTTGTAGTCTGGGTACTGTCATTCTCCATGCTTGAGTGTAAACTCACAAGGAGGGATATTTTTGTGCTGTTGCAGCAATGTATCAACCTTTAACATGATGTCTCTCACCCCGTGGTCACTCAGTAAATGTCCACAGAATGAAGGCCTTCCCATTCACTCACACACTTATTCAACAAGTGTCCCAACACACGTGGTCAAAGCACTTTCCCACTGCTTTCCCATGACTCATCTCCACAGCCCCTCTCACCTTTGTCTCTTTCTCTCCCTTCCTGTGTTTCCATGCCCTTTACCTGAAGCCTTATGCATGCATCTCGATCTCACACATGGAGATGGTGTGCACACACCAGCTCACCTGCTCCTCCTCTGGGAAGCCTTTCCATCCCACATTGGCTCCTCATTCTTCAGTTCTTCCAAGTCTTTCCTCCAGCTCTGATTCCGTATCCTGGCTGGCTAGAATCCTAGGTAATGGTCTGTGTGACATTCCAGCTAAGCTGTGGGAGCCATATTCTCTGACCCAACTTTTGGTCCTGTCCCCTTCACTTGCTGGGAAAAACTCTCCAGCTGTTCGCAAAGGTTTAGGAGTGTTCTAGCACACATGTGCATTAAACTGTCAATTGAAAAGTCAAAAGTAGACCTGCATTTTGGAAAATGAGCTCATCTGGTCCCTTGAGACAAGACTGGCATGGAATCATAAAATCACTTGCCTCTTGCTTGGCACACAGCTCTGTCCACAGCCCAAAGGGGCCATACTGCCCATCCCCCATGTCTCCATAAGGCAACCCAACACTGAAATCCCACCCAGTACAGCAACTATGAGGCACACTCTCTACTGCCCTAGGACTACAAGACACTAGCCTCTTAAGCGAAACCCACTGATATGAATTGAAGCCCACTCCCTTACTCTAAGCTGCCGCTGCAGCTCTTGAGGCAGGAAGGCCATGTCTCCTGGTAGTCTTTGTCTCACTGGGAAGAGACCATTTCTGACCCATCTTGCTTTGCATTGAGAGCTGAACTAGAAGGAAAAAAAGCACATTTTGCTTCCTAATTCCCTCTCGACATGCACATCATGTTGTGTTTGCAGAAGGCTGATTTCCAGAGGAATTCCTGAGTAGCCAACTGCTTGTGTGCTTCTGAGACATCTTGGTAAAGAGAGAAGTAAGCTGCCAATCCATCATGCAAAGGGAGTTGCTTGCTCTTTCACTAGGAAATGGGGGGTACATATTCTTGAGTGTACATATGTTCTGACATTCTAAGGCTGTTGATATACTTGCACTATAGATGTTCTTTTCTCCCTGTGCATTCTGCACACCAGACTAACAACACCTCCCTTCTACACCCATTTTTAACGTGTCACTGACATAGCTGTCCTTCAGATAAGCACAGTAACAACAGAGAAACCAACCTGTTCCTCAAAAGATTAGCAAAGTGAAGCGTACTGCCTGATGCTGGAGGCTCTTCCCTGTAATCCTTACTATCCCAGAAGCTGACACATGGATTGCAGTTACAGCCAATCTGGAAAGACTCCATCTTGAATTAATTAGAAAAATGCAGACCTGGAGGTGTGACTCAAGTGGTAGAACACCAGACATGAACATGCAAACTCAAAGAGAGGAGAAAGAAAAAGGAAGACACAGAGACACAGAGAAAGAGAGACAGAGAAATGGACAGAGTTAGAGACAGATTCAAGAACAGGAAGAGAGAGAGTTAATGGAAGACAGATGAAAAGAACAAGCAAAGGAAAGTAGACTAGGAGACAGTATGGGGTAGAGGAAGAGGAGGGAAGAGAGATGGTATATGGGCAGAAAGATGGGAAAAGGTGAAAGAGAAAAGTGAAGGAAAAGGAAACAGAAAGAGAATAAGAAAAAAGCCTTCGTACCAGCACACACTCTCACAAATATGTACACACAACAAAAAGGAAAAAAATAAAAGGCATAAAAACACCATGGAAGTTAACAGTACTTCCCTCCCTTCCCACCCTCTTCTCTGAACACTGGACCATGAGGAGTTCAGGATTCCTCAGCTCCCTTCATGACCTTCCTCCTCTCAGTTCTCATTCAGCATCAGTATCAACCCTATCATTCACCAGGTGCCTATACTTTACCCTCTTTAGTCCTCATTGCTTCTCTCACCAGAATCCCACCTCATTCTTTGAGAGGAGATCTCTTCCCAAATAACCCTAAACTGCACCACTTGTCCACCAGGAGACCCAGCCCTCCTCTTGCTACAAATCTCATCTGTCTGCTCTGCAGCCTCAGCTTCCTGACCTCAATTCACACAGAGCAAAGTTCAGCTAAGCCCAACTCCTCCCCATCACACACTTGTCACCCAAGACAGCATCAGACCTCTGTGTGGAAATCTAATGGTCCTGGATGAACCAACACAAATAACCCAATGGTGGAGGGTCACATCCAAGCTTACTGAATCTCCACTCATGTCTAGAGGTAGTCATCCCAGGCAGGATCCATCCTCAGACAAAGTCCACAGAGGCCTGGTCCATCCACAGGCACCACTATACCTCCATGTTCTCTCAGGTCTCCTGCTCCTTCAGATGTTTCTTCATCTCTCACTGAAAGGAAGAGAAAATATTTTAATTCCTCTGCATCATATTTGAAACTCAGCACTCACAGCCCTATGTTTACCTGAGGAGAAAAATTGGGCTAACAGAGGAAGTTGTAATAACGACTTCAGGGTGTATGTATTAGGGTCTTTCAAATATATGCTTTATCTTTTACCACTGTGAGCAAATAAATGTGAAATCAGGTCCTCCTGGATGATGGTTTTATGTTGGGATAACAATGAGTCGAGGATTATAGAGAAAATGCACACACACGAAACGGCATTGAAATGGAGGAAAGTGGGGCAGACACCATTGACATGGTGCATGGAGACAGTTCCCTCTTATTTCCCAGTGAAGACTTTTCCTTATGCTCCAACCTAGCGAGTGTAACTAGTGTGCTCAGGAGTTGGACCCAGTCATCTAAAGACCACTGAAGGAGAAGCAGAGTCCAGGATGCCTTCTGACTATCAGATCTATGGGCTTCAGCTCAAACGTAAATAAAACAAATAAATATATAAGCAGATAGGAAACATATATGGAAGGTAAGATCATTACCTGCTGTAGCATTTGGGACAAAAATACCTGAAAGGACAAAGGTGAAGGGCTGTCAGTGTAGTATATAATCAGGCTGCAACCCCCACCACCCCTGAAGGTAAAGACAGCTTGAGGCCACCTTTCCACTTAGCTTTCAGCCAGCTCAGTGTCAGATGTGTTTTGACCCAAATCCCACCTGTAGAATCCCGTAGCACCAGGCACTCGGCCTGGCTGTGATACACGGAGGACTCTGCCAGGCCTGCTGGGCACACAGAAGCTCACAGTGCTAGTCATGCCTCCTGAAATGAGTGAACTAGTGTGTAAGGGACTGGTAAATGGTCCAAGAATCCAATCTCTGTGAGAGCTTGGGGGACTCTACTACTCTTCCATAAGACCTAGAGGGCCATTACCCAACACTAGGCACATGGGAGGACGCTGCTACAGCTACCATGGCAGCCATGTGGGAAACACAAGGATATTGGCCAGTGAGAGAGACAGAGAGACAGAGACAGACAGGGTTGATCAGGCAGGTTAGAATCACTTGGCAAATTTTACAGACATGACAAAATATAGTGAAACCAAAAAGATAATTAGGAGTGAATCCAAAAATATTGTCCCTATTAAAACTGATTTTTTAAAACGGTCTTACTGTAGACCAGGCTTGCCTTGAACTCAAGACCCTTCTGCATTAGCCTTCTAACTGCTGGGATTACAGTCCATCTTTAAAAGATCATCTCTGGGCTGGGAAGGTGGCTCAGTGGTAGAGCACTTGCCTTGCATGCTCGAGGCACTGGGTTCGATTCCTCAGCACCACATAAGCAAAAAGAAAAAAGCCGGAAGTGGCGCTGTGGCTTAAGTGGTAGAGCACTAGCCTTGAGCTGAA